>NW_024582378.1:1073763-1362531 GCF_018398535.1 Haplochromis burtoni
CAAACCAGGCTTTAGCATGGGCAAACATTTCAATAAAAAATACACTATACGTTTTACCAGAGTAGTAAAGTAATGAACTGTAGGCTTGCCCTGTTTAGGCAAATGAAATGTGGTGTCGGGGCAGGCAGTGTGATGAATTGATCTGAATCTGTTCTTGGTGGAGCCTCTCCACCTCTGCCTGACATCTACATGGCCCACATTCAAATGCAACATTATATATCTTTGGCCTCTCAGCCCTGGCTTTCACCAGAGTAAAAATCTAGGACATCGTGGACCTGGCTAGGTAATAAGCATGAACGCTCTGTGTGCAGTTCACTGACATCATGGTGCTGGCTGTACTGAGAGCAAATAACACCATTATTTTCCTCTCAGACCCATTTGCAGCCTCTGTGATCATGACTACTTTGTGCAACATAAAAGAAAAAACACAGCAAAACTTTTTGCCACCTTTTACCTTTCACTTATTTTATTCTTTCAAGGTATAGAAATGTAGCTGAACCTTTAAGTAGGTAATGACAACAAAATCATCTTGATAGTCGATGTATGGTTTAAATACGTAGAATTACTTATCATGTGTAACATGATAAATTCTCTTTAAGTTTCTTTTGTTTTATTCTTGAGTTTTGACTTCTACTGTGACTGAATTTTAATATTTTATTGATTTAATGTGAAAAGTCTTTCTTCTAAAACCCTAAAATAAATTTCTGTTGATTGAAAATACAAATTCAGAAGTTTTTACTATCGATGACTTAAAACCTTTCCCCAACTCACTGTAGCCGCCACCCGACTCTCCTTCTGCAAAGCTCGGTTCTTGTGCTGCTTGAAAGCCGAGATAATGTTGGTCCAGAGCATGTGTGAGAGGACTCTTCAGTGTTTAGTTTCAAAATCTGGTGATTTTGCTTCAAATGCTCAAAGTCAGCCAAATCCAAGCTGCCTGCCATCTGCTTATTGGACAACTACTTGGTACTAACTATTAAAACTAAACAAAGCTGTTGTGCACCGATAGCAGTGTACCAAGCTGTCATCAAGAGTCAAATTATTTTAAATTTGCTCTTGGCTCTTCTGTCTGCTGGACTTTGCACTGTGTGTCTGTTTCACCGCTCAGAGTGGGTCAGAGAAGAAAAATATATGTACAGGCTAAACAGAGAGCAGAAGATGGCTACAAAATGAGCAACAAGTGCACATAGATGGCACATACTCTTAGCTTGACTACAGTTCAGACAGCTAAGTTATTATTGCCAAACACATCTTCTTATTCCGTATTTCTTACCTCCAGTTGACCCAAATAAGAGTGACTGGTTCTTTGAGACGATTTTTGAGGTGCTGCCAAACCACAATTAGCCATGCATAATAGGAAACTGATTAAAAAAGAAAACACTATACGGACATGTTAAAAATGTTAACAACCCTCAGTCAGTCAATCGAAAAGTGATTAGTTGAGTAATCTGTCACCATTTTAGAATGAACATGACATCATGTTTGTAGGTTCTAGAGTTGAGCAGGTTTCTATTTAAATGTTGTTTTTTTCCATTTTAGTTACAAAATTAAGATTTTCAGCTGTATAAGTTCATGTACGTTCTCTGATGTTGCACACTAAACCTGGTAAAAGTTGGGGAAATTACTTTAAACATCACGTAGGAGCGGCGGGTTGAGAAAAAATAGAATTCTGCTACAACCTGTCGTCACAACCGAACACCTACAATAAAATGAACTTCACTGAAGGATCATTCACATTGTAGGACAATCACAGGGTGCCTTTTACTGCTCCCCCCTCGTTCCACCACAGTACCCCTAATGTGACTTCAGCTTTAAAGGAAATTAATACATTCATTTCCATTTCTCAATTCATCACAGGTTCCTTGCATTTTTAAGTAATTGATTTGTATGCTAAGTGATTTTTCTCTCGTCATTCACTATTGGCCTTGAAGTATTTCACCAGGTTAAAGCATCTCAGCCCTTATTACAATATAACACAATGTATGCCCGAGGGAGGAAACGACTGAGCAAATATGTCTCTGTCAGCTGCCGTCACAGGAACAGTTAATGCCATATTTTCTTGCCGTTCTTTGACTCTTTGAGTTCCTTTCTTCCATTTTTTTTGTTTTCTCACTGTTTATTTTTACTCCTGCAGACTAAATGGCATTTGCATGTATTGCGTGGTGCCAGCAAAATTGCTGATGAGCATCATTAGAGCGTTTAACCATCCAGTTCAGTCATATAAATAAATCAGTGAAGGATACGTTGGTGGGGGGCAATCAGCGCAAACATTTTCTTTCCGCCGCACACAAACAAAAAGTCTGTTCCACTGTTCAGCAGCACATCTGCGAAAGGGAGAAAATCACTGTCATCACCAACAACTTCCAGGGAAAAGCCCACAACGTAATGTCAGCAGCATAATATCCAACAGCGGAAGGTGATGAAACTCCACACAGATTACTCCAGACAGTTGATTACTGCATCGCCCATGATGATGATTTACAACATCTCCGACAACGCATTCATCAGTGTTTGTTTTACACACAGTCTTCATATACTCTTTGCAGCTAAACGGGGAAGCTGACACGCTGCATCTTACCTGTTGTGCATCACACATCCATTTGAGAGATGACTTGTGAAGCAGTGAACAATACGCTTGCCTGCATATCACTGACTGTCCTGCTGCTTGTAAATGGGAACAGTCTGCCCCCCCCCCCCTTTTTATTTTTTTCTCCTGAAATCAATCCTCATCTACTCAACAGTGTCCTGGATATTAAAACATGAAAATGGTTTGCATAATGGATCACTTCAAAACATCATTAACGATGCATGCGTTCACAACTCATTGAATTTGCCATTATTCATGTGACTTATATAATTATCTGATGGGGACCTTGTGTTTTGCGAAGGCCGTGTTTTTGCTGGAGATTTTTTTTACATGATTCACAGAGTTCCATAAGATTATACGATATATTCCCTTTTTCGAAGGTGACACAGACATAAGAGTTTTCATTTCATCTATTGTTAATACAAATGTGTATTTCGATTCTATCACAGTCGCAGAAGAACAAAACATAATTACAAGTTGACGTTCCAGACAAGATGAATGCTCTTGATCTGATTTTGAATTTCATCTACTTGACATCTCTGCAGTCACCCACTTACGTGTGATGGCAAATTAAATTAATTTGAGCAGTTTGTTTTGATTGCTTCCAAAGTTAAATGTACTTTTTCTTTTTTTCGTTTTTAACGTTGTCTTTGTTCCTTCACACTTAACGCACTGGAGTTTTTACTTCGTCTTTAAGTCGTTGCCCTTTAAGTCATCTTTTAATTCAATACCATGATTACCATTTTCCTGAAAATGTGCAGGAATTGGCACAAGTCGTAAAAGCATCTTAGCCAAGAGAGCCTTATAAAATGACAGTTGATTTACCATTATCCTGTAATTGCAGTTGCACAAAAAACAACAAAAAAAGTCTTGCTTCAAATCTAGTAGTAATTTTAGACTGTAAGACTGATCATTACTTCACTTTGAGGACAGGGAAATTATTTTACTGCTATTGTTAATAATCATCATCATTACCATTGCATTAATAATACAGTTTACAGTATTGATATTGTATTCAGATGTTTAAACATATTGGTACCCAATTAGCCTTTATTACAGGTGCAGTTATAACCACGTTAAACTGTTGAGTTAAATCGATAATCTTAAATGCTTTTGAATGCTTGTTCTAATCTTAAATGTGTATGTGCTAATTCTGATAAAAGAAGGGCCTAACTCTGAGTATACTCTGTGCCAAAGTAGACAGGAAGCGCAGGCTTTTGCAGAGCGTGCTTGTGAAAGTGAAAGTTATTTTGAGGAGCTGTGGGGAGGATGCTATTTGAATAACCAGGTTATTCGTTATTGTCTTTTATTCATTTATATCTTTTGATTAAGCTTTTAGTAGAGGTTCTTGATTAAAACATTTATTCAACATATTACAGATATAGTTTCAGTTAGGTTATTATGCACATGAGAATTGGCCTCTCTTCTCATAAGACAAAGTTCATGCCACACACACGTACACACCCACACACACACACACACACACAGTAGATAGACTCATTTATAGGTGAGAGGTTAATCATGTTTTGCTTGCAACTGCAAGGGCGTGACGCCCACATGTGGGCGTGATGTTTCAGATGATAAGCGTGCGTCCGGCAGCGACAGAAAGACACCTGGCGTGGAGACGGAGGCGATGTTCTTTTCAAACTGTGTTAAAAGTCATTGTGGTTTTGATTTGACGTATGCATGTATTGTATCTGATGACGCATGAGGGGGCGTTAACCCTGATGAATCAAAAGCAATCTTAAGTGTCTTTTTGGGTGGAGATCTACAGCTGATGTTTTGCAGTGTACATCTTCCCACGCTGCGTGTGGTCATTAAAATCAATTGTTTGACCAAGCTCTTCTGGACCATGGTTGTTTTTACTCTCCTCCTCAATATTGAACCCTTAACAGACTGAATCAACTAAAAAAAAAACCACAAAAAAGTGTGTTTGTGAAATAAAACCATGAATGGCTGTGCTGCGACCTAAACTTGCATTGTAGATTTTTCACACCAAATCATCAGTGTCATTCACACACACAAAGATCATAACTTGCAGCTTTTATTCATCCTCTTTTCTCAGTTATTCGTTCTGATTTCGGCGTCGAACTTGTAAGAGCAGACAATATTTCAAACAAATTAGGTACAGAGGATCACGCAGGGATACAGAGTTTGTTCTCTTCATCTGTTCAGAAGTATAGTTTTGGTCTTCAAACAGAGCGTCTTTGTATGTTTCAAAGTCTAGATCAAAGAAAAGATGATCAAGCATTTTTTTCTTTTCTCCCTTTTTTGCAATGTGAGCCCTTAAACTTTAGAACAAGACGCCTGGGGAAATGTGGTGAATAAACTTTAACTTTTTTATTTTTAAGAAAAGATACAATATAAAAGTCATTTTACTAACTTTGTGATGATGATGTATTACCGCTGCGCCGGCATGCAGCCAGGATTTCAGCACGGGAGGAAACCTTGAGCGACCAGAGATATTTTTCAGTCTCAGGTTTATAGTCCTGTGTTCATACGTCTGTTTTGTGGTCGGTTTTTTGCAGTTTGAAGGCTTTTTTAGGTTAGATCACTATTACTTTCTTAAAATCAGAGAGGAATGAAGCATGATTAACTCCTACAGTCGACCAGAAATACATAAAAAATGTGAGGGAGTTAAATTCTGGGCCACTTTTTGATTTTCTCCTGAAATCACTCTCAAAAATGTTTTGTCACAAAAACAACCTCTAATTTTCATGCTAAAGTTCATACATACTTCTCATGTGTTAACAGTAAAGAAGAAGTGTGCATTTTCTCCCCATGACTGCTCTGCTCCTCTGTAGCAACACACTCTTTGCTTTAATTTCACTTCAAAGATACACAGCAGAGCTGAAATGAAGTGTCTAAGTTGCCAATTCATGCAGGTATAAATAAGAGTGTGTCTGTCTCTGGCAGTATATTAGTTACAAGTGTGCCGGCAGGACTGTAATAAACATGCTGCAGTCTCAAGAGCGTCAACCCTCAGTGACTTTAGTTTGAATCAAAAGAACTTGGCAACACTTGTCAAACCTTTGCCCATGTAAAGTGCACTGCTGTTTTCCAATCCGCACCACAACATGTTATTTTTCTTTTAGATTTAGGCGATCCCATCTGCTGCTTTTTTTAGCTGCAAACATTTGCTGGAGTGCTCGTGCGGTCTTCAGCAGCTACGGGAAAGCAAGTCAGTGTTATAATTTTATAATGTGATGAAAGAAACTGCCATTATCAGTGCGCCCTGTGCGTGACTGTGCTGTTGTTTGAAAGCTTTACTTCTTTTCTTTCTCTTTGAAAAAGCATAACTGTGGAAACTGTAAATACGGTTGAAGCAATCAGCAGTAGGACAGCAGAGTTCAGCCTCTGGTGCTCTCAGACAGCACGCGGTGCTTGTTCACATGTTAATTGGTTAAACCTGCAAGGCTGAGCGCACAGAAACTCCTGCTGACTGTGTCATGTTGCTGCAGAACGCTACCTACCTACCTTAGAACATCGCATTACAAATATACAAGACAAGTGCATGCTGTAGCTTGTCTGCAGCATTAAGTACACTTACTGCCAAAGTCAGAAAATATTACTCATACATTATTTTAAATGTTTGCGTCCCTTGTTTGCAGATTAATGAGCATCACCAGTATAAAAGTGACACAAATCCAAAGAGACAGGTGCCAGATTCAGCTCCAGCTGGATCTGGAACAATGTCAGTCTCAGACTTGTCAAATTGCTACTTAATATAAACTGTGTAGAAATGAACCTTAAGGTGGTGTCAGATTCCCTTAGAAGTGAACAGTAGATGCTGAATTCTGGATGACATCTAAACCAGCTTTTGCACATATTATGAGCTTACTTATGGTAAATGGCCTGCATCTGTATAGCGCTTTATATATACTTATCAAGAGGTACTATATAAAGAATGTATTTCTACTCCGATACAACTATTCCATCACTATTTTTATGATATTATATATTTTTTATTCGTTTAATATACATATAAATAAATATATGCAGCCATGAGCTTGTTACCAAGCAACAGTTGATCTGTTTGGGAGGACCGGAGCTCACCAGTGCTGATGCTGAGGGAACAAATGTATGAATTTTTTTTAATTTAATTTAAAAATTTGGAGCTCTGAAGAGTAGATGAGGTGCTATTGTGGTGAATGTAGCCTCCTCTAAAAATAGGATTGTCACTTCTGTCTCATACTGAGATGGAAGTGCTGGTTTTTATCTCCTGGTCTTCACGTCTAAATGTGCAGGGGGCTTTTTTTTTTTTTCCTAAAGTAATGTCATAAAATTGCTCTGGTCTGTCCAAGGAACTTTCTTTACAATATATTAAAGAGGAGGAAATGAAAGCTCACATTTGAGAAGCACATTCTGCAACATGTTCTTTATTTCTTTAACAAAATTCAGATACTCCTGCTCTGTTAAATCACTGTTATTTCTATCATGAGTCACTCAGTTTGAAGGTATCAGATTTATTACGTCTGTGCAGCAAATCCACAGTTTTTAATACACTGATACAAACTCAGTTTAGTTTCCTTTTTTTGTAAGATTAACAATCCCAGTCTTGATAACAGTTTTGGGAGTAAGATAATATTTTCTCTGGGAGAGATATGGAGCTCCTGCCTGCCTTTTAGGTTGCTGATACAAACAGGCCGTAAAAGAAAAAATCAGATGGTTAATTTAACCCCAATAATCAAATATATTTTTTCTCACTTTTCTTTCCTGGAACCAATTGTACCTTGCATGCAGCTGTTGTTTGGTTCCTCAAATTTGTATAACCACAGACCCTCAGTAGCTTTTCATTACTTTGGCTGATTACCTAACAGTCTAACAAATGGCTCATGTTTGCGATTGGCTCATTTCACTTATGAACTAGCGAAGGCAAAAGCAATCACACAAACTGGTGGGTGGCTGCCAGGCGGCTCCTGGGAATTTCAGACAGTTATGAGATATTAGATGGGTCTTCATGGAGTCTAAACTCTGTTAATAATTTGGATAATAGGCCAAGTAGATTAACACTGCCTCTTGCATCCACTTCTCACACTCTGCTCAGGTTTCATTTTGTACAAATGAGTTACAAAAGGGAAACTGTTTGATCATCTGTTTAAGTAGTTTGCTGCTTAACGAGAGGTACGCTGTGTCCACCACAAACTGAAAGCTTGGGGATTTAATCATTAGGTATGCTATGGCATGCTATCGCTGAAGTTTGACTTTATATTTAGTCCCAGGCAGCACAGCAAGAAGGTACTGGGTTTGAATCCAGTGGCTGGCTGAAGACTTCTGCATGGAGTGTGAATCAGGTTGTCCGGGTATTCCTTCCCCAAAGACATGTTGGTGATCCTAAATTGGCTGTAGGTGTGAATGTGAATGGTTGCTTCCATATCTGTGATTGATCAGTGGTGCACCCTGCTGTGTTTAGCTCCAGGCTGATCAAGACACTGAAGTGGAAAATGGATGGATCATAGCCACGATCCACTATCTCCCTTTAACATACAAGAATGAGTTAAGAGACTACCCATGTACCTTTAAAATAAACTCCACTGTGCAATGTGCTAGGGAATTATTCTGTCTGATTCACAGAGTATGTGCATATGTGATGTGCAGATTGTGGATTCTTTTTTCCAGCTATACAACCACCTCCACCCACCTCAATGCATTTCAACTGCCATGTGTGAATTAAACTATAACCTGTAAGTACTATAATTCTGATAATTACCATTTAGCAGAGAGAGGCTAAAATCATCTCAAAGAGAACTAAACATGCTTCATACTCAGTTCCCTCATCCCACTGTTTCTCTGTTGTCTGTCGTGCAGTGGTAGCGTACCGTGTGTGACAGCATGTTTCTATTCAGGAAATGGATTGATTGGATTGTGTCAAGAAGCAGGCAGATGTGAGCAGCTGGTCGTCCATGCTAAATAGGCCCGATCACAGAGCACATCGTGTTGTTTTCAGAGATGAAAAGCACTCGTGAGATCAGACATAATGCAAAGTGACCGCTTGTCAAGTCAGGTGTTGCCAAAATCAAGGAGACTCCAGAATCTTGAGATTTAGCACCTGAATGGATTGTCAGCTGTTTGATGGGACGTGTGCCAAACAGCCTCCCACAATCTGGAAAGAAACACATTAAAGTGAAGCAAAATCAAAAAGGAGATCACAAAATAATACTTAAAGTTACTCCTTCATGTTTCTTTCATTAAAACTTTGGAGCCTTAGATGAATTCACAGATGAATTGTGAATTTGTACCATAGCTTAATTTCTGAGATCTTTCACTGTTATTGCAGCTGAAGATATCAAATGAAGCTAAATACTGAACTTATTTCTTACATTTAGGCCTTTAAGTTATTGGATAACAACACTGTAGACCACCATAGTGGGGAACTATTAAAATGTCTGTAATCCTTAAAAAGTTGATGCAATTATTTTGTTAGTCACTTTGAATTAAAGCTAAAAATCTACACATCAGTCCTGACCTCTTGGTTGTTTTACTTCAAATTCACCATGGCGATGTACAGAGCACATTACCACAAAAGAAGAATGCCATTGTCCCAATACAAACATTCATATATTCACCAGTCACTACTGATCAGTCAGGACTGACACTGCAGCTGTTCATAGTAACTTATGCTGATAGCCTTATAAAAATCTAAAATAATAAGAATACATTGTCTCAAAAGAGCAATTTAAACTTTTTGTCTGACAGAATCATTGCTGTGTTATAATTTCCAGTGCACAATATTTGCACGTGTGTCAAAAAGAGATCTTGTGATTCTGCACTTGCCTTTGCAAATGCGTTTTGTCCTCGGACATTGACTTTAATCCAATCTGACTCTAGTGCTAATGAGTTCATTACCATGGGAGTCAGATTCTAATGTAGGGTTAGCAGTGCCGAGGCCAGGATGACCTTACCCATCTATTCTGTAGTGGGGAGAGCTCTGGGCTATATTAATAATGATTTATTGGGAAAGAAAGAGGTAGTTGCCAAAGAATGAGAGGTGTCTTGAATACCATGGAGCCTGATCATTGCATTAGCAGGCTGACGCACGTCCTCCGAAATAAAGATAGCAATAATGAATGCAAAATGACTGAGAATTAGTGGTTTATCAGTGTTCAGTGTTATTATATTTTTGTACTGTATATGTTTTATTTAACAGCTAGAAGCTTTTTCATGAGGCGGAAATAGACCTAAAAATATATTCACACATTATTATCTTCCAAGTTGATTTAACGTCGACACATTTCAGGTTGTTTATGGCACCTAGATCATTTTAGTTCTGTTTCAGTCTGCAGTTCCTGGCAGGAAAATCAGGCTCATTAGCCTCTAAATGTTGCACTATGTTCACCAGCCATTTGATGCTAAGCAAGTGCTGTAACGTAAAAACAAAATGCATGACTGCTGCGGCTGAGAAATCTGCTGATAGGAGCCGCGAGAGTGAACCACAATCATTAAGGTGTGTACTGCAAAACATTAAAAAACTAAGACTTTAAAGTTCTGTCGAGCTGAAGGTAACGGTAAATAATCCAGCTGCGCCCTCAAAGACAAAACAAATCGATGTTATTAGCTAAAGCTGCAATATTAACTCAATATTGAATTCATATTCAACATTTTAGTCCATCAGTAGGACGTTTCGTGATATGCGATGAGGCAGATATAAATCAGAAACCTGTTCAAAGTCCCTGCCACCTTGCTGTAGTCGTGCGTGTCTTATCAAGTATATTAAATGCCCCATCCCCCCTGGCACATCCTGCTCTTACTCTTTTCTCTTATCTAATTCTGGAAACACTTACCTGTGTATTGAGCTCTCAGTCTCTGGCGTTATCAAATCTAATTTTCATAAATGCCGTCACTCTCCTTTATCAAATCTGCATCTCTCTGCCCACCCTGCTCACATTCATCCTTGTGTTATTTAGTAAATGTGCCTTGTGTGAGTGCTCTCATTCTTGTTTGTCTATAAAAATTTTGTGCCTGCCAACTTGGTTCACAAAGCTGTTCCATAAAATACTGTGGAGTCCCAGCATTGGCTCTGCCAGTGTAAGTAATTTCCTGTTAGACAGCATTTTTCAGAAGAATGGGCTTTATTTTTTAAACACTTTGTCACAAGCTCCAATCCATCACATTTAAGCTGTTAAATGAAAAGAATCATTTATTTAAAGGTAAGGTATGGACAGAGACTCAATATTTAAGTAAAGAAAATAATGCAGAACTCCAAGAAAGTGACGCAGATGTAGACGTAGATGACACATTATGTGACTCAAATATAGGTTGCCAGTGTAAGTGTGGGAATATGGTTTAAGTCGATGTCACTGCCAGTTTAAGAACACTTGGGTAAGTCTGGAGAAGCAAAACAACCAAATTGGGGCAAGAAGAGCCACGGCACTATCTCGTGGGGAGAATTTGCCCGGAGCAAGGAGAAAAAGCCAGCAAGCCAAATAGGACCAGGCAGAGGTCTTGTCCCTGCACTCTGAGGTGCTGTTACAGAAGCAATGAGATGAGATGGGCAGAAAATTCCCCACCAGCCAACCAACCAACCATGCTCAACAACACACAAGCAGGCAGAGCCACTCAAGCAACAATTAGGTTATCAAGTGGTGTCTGTTGTCTTTACTTACCCCAGGTAAAGTTGTGTATCACGACCCAATGAGAAGCTACGTTATTTTTTCTTATTCAAATTCTCTTTTTTTATATGTTATAGTCGCGTACCGTATTTTGCAGGCCATAATACGCACCAGAATAGCAGCTGCTCTATTCCCATATTGTTGCAGTATATTAATGACAAACGTCATATTGTGGATGGATTATCTCAGTTGTTCTCCTGACTAAAGTTTGATCCATTTACAGCATCCTGCTATGCGATTGCATTTGTCCCTAACCATCAGGAAACCACACATGAACTTTTATTGAGTGGAAAAAGTTAGCGTTCATCCTCCAGCTTCACTGTGTTTATCTTATGCTAGCATAGCTGTGTTGCTAGCGATCATGTAGCACATCGTTATATACCAGCTAGCCCAACTTCAGTAACCCTTCAAATGTCATTGCTGTTTAGTTTTCTGTGTTTATTTATGTCAGAAGTAATAGCAGAGCTGTACATTTTAATTTTTTCAGGAATCACTCAGTCAGAACATGTTATATCATGTTTAGGTGTAAGCTAGCGAGCTAACCTCCTGCTAACTTCTAACTCTGTTAAATTTAATAAATTCTTTTTCATGGATGCCTGGATGTTAAACATAATTGTTACACCTGGTAAAGCGCCAACGCTGATCATTTCATTAAAGATTAAAGAATTTTTAAATCTCAGTTATGCTGCAGTGTTTGATTGACTTTGGGACCTGAAGCGGACAGAGTTTTAGACCCAGATTGCTCTGCTAGGCTCCTGACTACGTTAGCCGTAATGCTCCAACAATCCATCAAGTGGAGCGGCTTCGTAGCTGTACTAAAACATTTTTTGACAGGTCTTTGAGCACCGTGTACCACATAAAATCAGTTTGAGGTCAGTAAGCACGACCAGAATTCATACATAAGGCACACTGGATTATAAGGCGCACTGTTGATTTTTTGAGAAAATGAAAGGATTTTAAGTGCGCCTTATAGTGCGGAAAATACGGTAGACTTAATTTGAATGGGTCTTTCTCATTTTGTGTACACAATTTTCACTTATTATTGCAATGTGAGACATTAGAAGAAGATCATTTAAATCTACAACAAATTATGTTGTTGTTTTTTTTATTATTAATCATGTCAGTAAAGCTTTAATGAATAAGTAAATCTAGTGCTTTCAACTTTACCATTTCACTCATTATTGTGTTTATACTTTGTTGCTTTCAAAACTATGTAATCCAAATGGATGTAAAATGTATCTGCTAATGAAATAAAAGTACACCAAATATTTTTGTTACTTTTTGTAGACATGAGCCACAAAGTCAAATACAAAGCTTTAACTCTTTTGCTCTCCCCATGAGCTGTTCAAATTAATTCAACCAAGTCCTTCTTAAAATGTTTTGGACAGCACATGCAAATCAAGTTTTGGAATACTGAAATTTTATTTATATAGCACCAAATCCCAACAATGATTGTCTCAAGGTGCTTTATATTAAATTTTGTAAACACCCCATAGTAATATAGAGAAAAACCAATAATCAGATGAACCCTATGAGCAAGCAATTGGCAACAGTGGGATGGAAAAACTCCCTTTTAACAGGAAGAAACCTCCAGCAGAACCAAGCTTGGGGTGCAGCCATTTCCTTGGGACCAGTTGGAGGCAAGGAAGACAATTCTGCATTCCTATGTAGATAAGCGAAATTAAATAAAAATACCAATATACTGTAGATTTTTTTTCTGCTTTCATTTGATGATTACTGGTTAGTTCTTGTTGTTAACAAACACAAAAAAGAACAAGAGTGTTGATTGTCGGGAAATTTAATAAAGTATAACGTGTACAGGAACCTATTTTCTAAATCATAAAGCTCATTATCGTACACTTGCTCCCCCACCTACTGAATTCCACTCCACTGCTTCCCTGCTGTGGGTATGATTAAACATCTGTGATGGTGACACCAGAGGGCTGCACTGCAATGTGGTGCTCGGAGTATGGATATTATACACTACTATACGGTGCATAAAATACTCCTACCCTTTTGGATTGTACTTTTCTTTAGCTTGCAATATTAACGGGTCCCTTGGCTTTACATTTATGAATGATGTAAAAATTAATGCATACAGGTGGAATGCTAGTTTCTGTTTTCCATCTTGGTGCAGGTTTTTCTGTTCCATGTTTGGACAAAAATTGTTCATATCCGGCTGCAAAAACTCCGGGAAGTTGATGTTTGAAGGTCATGTTGGATCCCACCTTGTTTCTTGTGTTTTCTCAATTGCATTCAGGAGTGGCAGGCAGCTTTGATCTTCCCTTGTTTGTGTCAACATTCATCTTCATTAGCATGAAGGAAGCAGGTTGCCAATTATCTGTGAACATTAATTTCGTCGTTGGCAGTTCCTTCTCGACATCGTCCTCAGGAGGATTAATTTGTATTGAGTGTATTCTACTCCAATCTCAAGCGTTTGGGAAAAATACTTGTGTTTTTCTTCTGTGAACAAAATAATGGCTGTGCTTCAACATCCTCCTCCTACTTTTCATTGTAGTTGCTTTATATTGCTCACACAAGACAAATCCCAGACAAATGTCATACAGCTCTCAGACTCCCCGTCGCTAGGAGCTCTTTCCTATTTATCTGGCTGCTCAGGACTCCTGAGCTGTCAGCTTACTTTAACGGACTCCTCGAATTTGGCAAAAGGTACTACACCCTCTGTTGTGCAGATGATGTTGTGTCACCATTTGACTTCTTAATGTTATGAATGGATCCAACATCCTTTCAGATTGTGATTACTGTTGCGGCCCATTCCTAACGGTATTTTGCAGACTCACAGTGACATGAGGGGAAAAAAGGAAGGATCTTACTCATTTAATACAAAAGGCACAGAAGCTGTTAGCTTTCGAATGCTTTAGCTCTTGTCTGTTTGTGTGCGTGTGAATTGTTACCTATATAAGGTGCACCTATATACTGTAAAGATACAGTTAGGTCTAAATAACAGTGATAGATATTCAGTTGGTTCTCAAGTGATGCTCTCACTCAACAGTGAACTCTGCAGCACTTTTTGTTCTGCTCTGCAGCCTCAGTGAGCTCAGTGTGGCTCCACATGGACTAGTTCTTAACCTGCAGCATATTCTCTTAGAGTGGCCCTTCAGCTCACAGCAGCACATCTCCAGAGCAGAACAAGGACTGCTGCTGTCAGCTAACAGGGGACTTGGAGGCTGTCTTTAGAGAGGCAGATGATGACATCAACACTGACCTGGTCAGCCAGCCTTTGTGAAAGCACAAGACAGGAAAGGGCAATGAAATTTCAAAGTAAAACTAAGGACTGGCATTCCTTAATGTACCTGGGCAGCGAGCCCAACTAAAGTCTAGGAAACTTGTTTGCTGTAGCTGTAACTCATGCTTAATTCTTTAGAGGTTCGGATTATATTTTAGATCTCCAGTAAGGAAAATAAAGGAAAAATATAAATTACATTTTCCTCTAATAGTAGATTTTTATTTAGTACATTTTTTTCTTATATTATTATTATACTTCTTTTACAGTTTGGTGTTTTATACCATTTTTCTCATACATACAAAATGTTTACTTTATTCACATAAAATCCCTGTATTGTGTTGGATGAGAAGAATGTGAAGAGGTCCACTTTAAACCATACTAAAGACAAACATTTACTATAGTAGTTTATCTGTTTATTTTCCATATGGCATGTAACAAGTATTGAAGCTGCATTGGCAGGTTGTTGTTAGATACCCGAAACAAGAAAACACATAGCAAGGGGAGGATGGTGAAGGATGGTGAAGTATTCACAGGGGATTTCTTAGATGAAGCGTGAGTGCAGCAATGATTCGTGGCAGTCATTCGGTAAATCCAGTATAGATATCAGAACACGCACACGTCTGGCAAATGTCTGCCGCAGCTCAGCACAGACCATGCGATAAGATGGATATTAGGGCAATAGAAATGTTAACCAGTAATTCAGTTTAGAGATGAAATGAGCTGATATGAACATCTAATTGAAACATGTTCTTTGTTTTGCTAATTCTGTTAAACCACTAAATACATCATGCATCTTTTATTACATTATGTTCAAAATTCCCCATCGGTTTTCATCAAAAACTGTTATATATGAGCTTTTTCTGTTTTCACTGTCCCATTCTAATAGCTACGATGCTTTGATGTTTATCTAGAAGCTTAGAGGAAACTCTTAAAAACAGACAGGCAAAAAGATTATACTTCCTTGATTTTATTGTTCTACAGCTGCAACTGTTTACTTCTCCTGTGTGATTCCTAAACTATATTTCTGAGCTGCTGTATCTGTAAGTAAATGCCCCTCAGGAGCAGCCACGGTTACATCTTTAGAAAAGTGTTGATCTTCTGTAAATAAGACAAATCCCCAGAGTGTAATAGAAAGGGACCAGTCGGTGAATGATTGCTGTAAATTGGTGAAGCTTTAAAGGGACCTGTCTGATGGAACTTCTTAATTTATGTAGTGACATTCACGTTGGCATTTATTTTTACCAAAAGCAAAAGCCATATGTTTTTATTAGCCTTTTTTATTGAATAATTTGTCTGTCCTTAAAGCCAAAGCATGAGGGAAATGCATTATTTATTGTATAGTTACTCTTATGTCATCGTGCAGTTCTTAGTTTTAATCAATTCCATTGTCTTCTTGAATACTCTGGATATTCACATATCAATACATTTTTGTTTGAAAATATAAATGTTAATATTGGGATGACCATGCCATACTCACATCTTCACTATTTAAAAAACGGCAGTATTATAAGTGGAGCTAAAAGGTGTTTGCAGATTAATGAAAGGCAGCTTTACCTCTGCAGATGGAGGACGACCTCTTCTCAGTCTGGCGCCATTTTAGCTGTGGAATGAATGAGATCCCATTCGGTTTTTCCAGTTGCTGTTGTTGTCAGGTTTATGACACTGGAACAGCTGGGAGTAAATTATTTGCCAAGTGCTTTACAATGGGACACTGACACTTGATCACATGTATTGATGCCTCTTATAATGGCTTGTCTCCCATCTGTGGGAGCAGATTGTTCTGGGTAGGAACATTTTGCAAGCTTCAAAATAGTTTAATTGGAAATAAAGCCTGGTTTGACATTACACTGCATACTGACAGGTCGGACATTGCACTGCACATATTTTGTGTGTACTATATATAAGTACAATATGGGAGGAATCAGAGCTGACGAGACCAGGGGGAGCAAAATCAGCCACACTACACACAGGACAGGGACTATCAAAGTAAAACAGGAAATACAACAGGTATGCACAGACACGAGCTTAACACTAAGACATCAGACATGGCAACAGGGAGGAAACACAGAGACACAAAACAGAAGGGGCTCAAAAATACGAATCAGAAACCAACCCCTAAAATGAAGAAAATCTTAAGAAGAACTAACTTGAAGCACAAGATAATTATCAAAACCAAAACCACTGAGTCACAGACTCAGGACCATGACATTAATTTAATTTAGTTCAGTTTAGTTTTTAGTACAGAGTGCCAAATGAAGGAATATTGGAAAATCATCTATCATCTTACCTCGTTATCCTTGTTTGTCTCAGCTCAGATATTTATCAGCTGCACTTCTTTAACTGGTTGGATGTAATGTATGTCTTGACAGACTTGGGTAAAACTGTATGTTCTTGCTATGTAAGAAGATTACAGAAATGCCTTAAGCACACGCTCGGTACTGATAAAGTTTAAAAATATCAAAAAGAATGTAGTGAAGGAGGAGTTTCATAAAAGAACGTCAATTTCAAATAATTGTTTTATATAAAATGTGTTTATCAAGTTGTAGTATAGCCTACAATTTTTGGTGCATATGTTACATTTAAATGTCTCCTGTTAAAAAGTTGTTGGCCACTATGGCAGACTTTGGTAAAATAAAAGAGAAATAAGTTTTGTTTGTTTGTTTTGTTTTTTTAACTTTTCTGGTGACCACATTCTACCAGTCTCTCATGCAACGAGTCTGTATTTTAAGCAACAGGGATAATAATTGCTTTTTCACCTTGTAATATCACTTCTCGTTTTGTTAGTAGAATGGCCAAATTAAGAGAGTGAGCAGATTGTTTCCGCTCCCGCTATCCAGCATCATCTGTCTCAGTGATCCCCGTTTCTATGCAGGAGTTCTTTCAAGTTCCGACACAGTCAAGTGCACACCCTGTCAGTTTGCAAATATCATGCAAATCATCTCAAACATTGAAGACAGTTGAAATTTGATGCAAATTTGTATACAAAGCAGCAAAGCAATATCAGCGGGATGTGCAAGCATCAGAGAAAATGCCAGAGTTGAGACCGAGCATGAGAGTTCATGGCTCACAGCAACACAAACAAATTTTCACGGGTACGTATCCCAGCTGAAATTTATGAGACATCATAAATTTGACTACAAATGAATGCAGTTTCATTTGCGCCTGCGGTGGGTGCACATGTCCGATTTGGAAACCCCCCAGCAGCTTCACATTGTACTGAAAGAAGTGTGAAGACTTACAACAGAAGTGGACTTCCTGATGTTAAAGATTATTAACCTACATCGGGGCCTGATTCATTTGTTGGATGGATACGTGAGAACATCCCCAATGTTCAATGTATACAATCCTCTCGTCTAATCAACCTAATCTCAATTCTGCTCACAGGAAGTGATGACCAGTTGCATCTTGCCAGCAAGCAATCCTTTCAGTGCCCATTAACTTAAATAAACAATATTTAAAACATTTACTTGTACCATGGTGTGAGCAATTTGCTAATATGAATTTGCATAATTTCTGACCAATGAATGTGAAATGACTCATGCAGTCGTTTATGCTTTTTCCTCCATTGCTTTTTTTGGCTCCTATCATGTCAAATCAACTCGAATGTTAGGGCTAGACAAACGTAAAAATGTGTTGTATGGTCTTAAAACTAAGATGGTTTTCAAAGGATTACATTTGTGTTATGAGTTGTTTAAATGGTAAAATTACTTAAAAGTGTTCTACTGACTGGAGTCGTGTTGTTTGACAGCTACACAACAGAAGTATGTCAAGTGATCTGAATACATTTAGCAGGTCGCCCACATTCTTCACTGTTTGCGTGACGCTGTTGGAAAGCGTTAAATGTTCAGACATTACGAGTCAAACAGCACAACATGCTGCATGATCTGCCTGCTGTTGTTGGTTTTATTGTTCTTTTTTACATATGACTTCAACTGCTTTCTGAATTCTCACAGTGGACTTCACCTTTTGGCTTCTCTGTAGTAGTAAATTAAGAATTGTTATTTTATGCATAATTTATTGCGTACTTATTGTGTGAGTGCTTTAATTGAATGGTACCACGGAAGAAAAAGTAAAAGGAAGAACAAAATGCTTTGTTTGTGAGTGTCTGTCTATCTATGTGTGTAGATATGGCCTGTTTTCTTTATTTTCTTTGCTAGACTTTGTTTCTACTCTGTATTCACTTCAGCTAAACTAACACTTCTGAATTGCTACCAGGAGTATAATGAGGCTTTAACCATTCACCAAACCTCTGCTGTAAAGCCTCATTAGTCAGGCATGTAAAACTTGATGCTGATATGTTCATGGATGCTTGTGAGACCTCAAACATTTCCAGTGAGTTTTTTGCTACCAGTTGAGAAATTATATAAAACTTATTAACTAATTTTTCCCAGCTGATATTCAGAACTGGTCAGCTACAATAATGAAAAACCCCAGTCTGACAGTTTTAATGTCTACAGGTTGATGAAAGAGGAGTTTGTATCTTAGGATTTTTAGCCAAGCTTGGTATTTAAGCACTTTCTAACCTCTCTCTGCAGCGTTTCAGGAACTGAAAATGAGCTTCACTGTGTAAAGGTTAGAAGACCAAGGCTTATGCTGAAGCACAAATACCTTTGTCTGTCTCAAAAACTGTGGAAAAGCCTTGAGCCTACCAAAGTCCCTGTGATGAGGTGTACGAGGCTTGTTGTAGTGCCTAGGGTGAGGGAAGGATAAGAAAAAGCTAAGCCTAGATTGATCTCAAAACAGACTCCTCGGGTGTGGGTCCAGCTATTTGAGAATTAATTTCCTCCACAAACTCCACTCCACATTTTATCACTGCCCAACAGCTATGCATATAGGTGGCTTTGAGCTTATGAATGATCTGATGCTCTCTTAAATCTACCAGCTGCTGCCTGCTTTGACAGCTGTGAGAAAGCTGCGGCAGCTTTCAGCAATCATACTGCAATTTGTCAAAGAATTGGACATTCCAGTTTCATTAGAACTTTATCAGGAATCCTCTTTGTTTACTTTTGTCCAAGTAAACAAAAATTATCTTTTTTTCTCCTCTCCACATCTTCTAATAAGTACAGTCCCGGTTGGGGCTTTCCACATTAGAAAATGGCTTGGTTTTTTTTTTTATTTTTCCCTGGTGGTAGTTTGTATTATTAAATGGCAGTATTTGAGGCAATAGTTTTCATCACAGTTATTTAAAAGCTCAGAGTTGCGATTTATCCAGGGTATTGAAACGGAATTGTTCTGCTGTGCAGTAATATTTGTATCATAGGCCGTCTCCCCTGATTTCCCGTTAGAAATCAACCTGCAATTTTGGATTTTAAACTGGAGGCCTTACATCGAGCTAACGCAGTCAAAAGTATGACAAATTCGAATCCTAACTCTGACTATTTTGCTGATTTAATCAGAAAATAATGAAAACTACTTGATGTGTTTGATAAGGTTAAGGATGTTTGAATTTCCTCCAGTTTGAAAAGTGTTTACTAATGTTGTATCAGTGTGATCTCATTAATGTTTGTGTGATATAGGCTTAACCATTAGTTGGTTTAGTAGAAATCATTAGTACCATTCCTGAGTACAGATATGTTCTTTAGACACATTTGCATTTGTATTGTGTACAACAGGGACAGTACATATTAAAATTGTTACATTTAAACAAAATGTAACCAATGCAGTGTACTTGCCACTAGCCACAGCTAAACTTTTCCTTGGTTAGCCTATTAAGACATTTATCAAAATTAATATATGGCCAGTTAGAAAATATCAACACCAAAAACAACAGCAACAGAAGCAACAAGTAATTAGAAACATTTAAAAGCAACCATTAAGAATGGTAGAAGACTCATTTTAATGATCTTTAAGCCATAATTTTGCTTTTGCATTAAAATCTTTAGGGTTAGTTAATTTATTTTAAAGGCCAGATTTGCTGGCCTTTAACTATAAAAGAAGACTTTTTTTGTTTAATTATTTTTACATTTGTTACCTTACAGTCTGCATTAATAGCGTGCTTACACTTTTACTGCTGAATTTTAAAATCATCTGACTGACAGAATCATGGGGAAATCTTGAGAAGGCCATTTTATGAAACTCTTAAAGCTTATCATATTATTCACTTAATGAATTTTACAAGAAAGCCAATGTACGGACTACTGATCCAAAAATTTTCCAGCTCATTATATTGAAATTAAATTTTCCTTTTTCCTCATCTGTCTACTCCATATTGCTCTGGAAGTCCTTTGAAGCTCCTGGGTGGTTGAAACATGCCTAACTATGTTTTCATGGGGGCAAAGCCTTCTTTCTTGTTGTATTTCTATAAATACCAATACTTTTTAGTATTTTACTGAACATTTTGTGATCAAAGCTTTTCTGAAGATGTTTTGCTCTTACCTTTTGGTTCTTTTTCACCTCTTTTAGGATTGCACATTGTGCTCTCTGTAGGCCCATTCCCGGAGCGAGCAGGAGCAGCTCTGGTACAATTGCAGACAATTTGTCTCATTGTGACATCCATTTCTTTTGAAATGCTTTTGTAACATTTTCCTGTGAATATTCGTTTGATTGATGGAACACTCGTATTAAGACATTTTTTAGAGAAGTCTTGAGAAGAGCAGAGTTTACCAGTAAGAAATGTGTCTTTCTTTTCTGTCGTATTTTTTAGGTGTTTTGAGTTTGTATGATGCTATAAACAGGAAAAAGAGGTTGATGTCAATGGGACTAAAAGTGAAGGAGATTTGACCTCAGTGGTTCTCCCTAATTAAAAACGAAAGTAACAAAAACAGAGGGAAGTACCTATGACACACTTCCAGTCTCATCTTCACAACTTAACACCTGACTCCAAGAAAGTTTTGGTCAACTCATTAACTTTTAGAAAACATGAAAATCACAACATCCACAACAGTGACTTGTATAAAGAAAGATTCTGGTTATTCCAATCCTTTTTCTCTGTGTGTGTATATATGAACACATGACAAACAACTTTAGGCACTTTATTTATCATTTATTCTTATTCTTTAGCTGACTGTACAAAAAATCCCAAAGAACACACTTTGAATGGCATAAAATAGTATTTTTGCACCAGCAAGATGAGTCCAAAAAGGCCTTTGTGATGTGAAAGGAAAAGGAAAAAGCTGTGGTCCGCCAACTTACTCAAGAACTGGACTAAAGATTTGTGGCAACAGGTCTTGTGACTCCCAGTGTTAAATTCTTTGGTTCAAATCATCATTAATATGTATGAAGGTAGTCAGGAGAAATCCCAAACACACTGTCAATGCAGTAAAAGCATACCAAGATATATAAAACACACAATGGAGCACTAACAGTCATGGACTGGCCTCCCCAGAGGCTGGATCTCAGGATTGTTGAAGCAGGATGGGCTCATTTTGACAGAGAACAGAACAAAACAGCCAACATCTAAAGAAGAGCTTTGAATGTCCTTTAAGAAGCCTAAAGAACTATTGCTGAAAACCTCTTCTCTAGAAATTATAAGACAGCTGCATAAGAGAGTTCCAGCTGTGCTGAAGAGTAAAGGTTCTCATACCAAATATTGACTTTCAAAATACTTAAAATTGTACAGACTATTTTTGCCTCATATACTGTATTTCCAGGCATGTTTGCACATTTCAGCAAACCACTTTACCTATTCCCCATTTCCATAGCGCAATCTAAAGAAGTAAGGGGTGGCTCATGGCTGTGATACATTTCATCTTGCTTCCAGTGGTGTAGTGGTTAACACATTCAGTTCGATTCCAGCCACAGACAGAAATCCCCTTTGGGATTGCATCAGGAAGGGCGTCTGGTGTAAAACACTGCTAAATCAAAGGAACGATAACAAATCTGCAGTTTTGGGGGGCGATTTTCTACACCTTTTCTTTTTATTTTGGGGGGTGAAAGTGAGCAATGGACTTGAATGGACTGACTCAGAAACTGACAGTGGGAAAAAAAGAACAGCACATTTAGAAATAATTGAAGCAGCATCCTGACTAACCTGAGCAAGTTTAGTTTATTGCTCTGTAAAATCCAGCTTTTCCCTTTGGAGCTCAGAGATTAGGTTAAAAGTTGTCCCCCCCATCCCCCTCTTCCACTCAACCCTCATATTGCCTACATATGCCACTCCATCATCCCATTGTTACACCTTTGCTATGTGGTTAGTGAGGCACAGCACCAATTACAGTCTCTATCACCCAGTACAGTCTGCACAGCTCACTCCAATTGCCTGCATTGTCTCATGAAAGAAAGAGACCTTTCAGAACATATTTCCTCCCTCAGAGGAGCAGGCTTTAGACTGCTCCACAGGTTCTTGGAGTACAAATAACAACACTTCTTTGCTTGCAATCACAAAAAAAAGTGTGGTTATTATTTAATGTCATATACAAATGCAAATGGGATTTGCAGAAGCTGGGAAGGTGACGGTGCACATATCCTTATGTGTGGGTACTGGCAGCGGAAGCAGGGTCACGTAAGGAGTAGGATATATGGCAGGAATCTGTCACAAATCGTGTTGTTTGGCAGGGCGTCTTGTCAAGGATTTCAGTTGGATTAGGAGCCTTCTGTGTAACTGATTAAGCCGCTGTGGAGCTTAGCTTTCAACAGAGTGCATGGCAAAGGGCGAAAAGTACATTTGATGCTGAATTTCACAAAGACACAAGTGAAGGTTTAAAAAGCTATTGAACTCAATTTAATCTGTTCTAGCTTTTGTTTTAAAGCGCAAAAGCTGCTAATATTGCAAGCGTCACAACCTGGGATATTAGGAGCATTAAGTCTGGTGATTAAATGGCTCTGATTGTGGTTCTAATGGCATTATTAGCAATGCCATTTAAGCAAGGTCAATCTCACACCAGCCTCATTACTGCATATCTAGAAAAATTGCCTCCGGTGTGGTTGTCACCAAAATCGACTCCTAGCTCAGGTCCAGCATTCCCTAAGTGCAGCAGCACATTAGTATTTATGTTCTTGAGGATATTGTGCTCTGTTACAGCTTTACATTGTGTGCTATAAGTGTTTAGCGGTGTTGTGGATGGGTGGCCAGATGAAAATGAGATCCTGTCCTTCATTACTTTGGAAGTGTAATTTGCATATTATTACCCTATACACTTGGGGCATATTACGGTTTATTCCAGCAGCGTTATGATCCTGATGTAGCAAATACTCGTACGCCACTCCCAAATCCCAGGAGCCTCAATTACTTAAGGGACAGAATTATATCTGCAGGGCTTGTGTCGTCCTCAGACTTCTGTTTGATCTGGTAGGTGTTAAGTTGTCTTCAAAATAACAGCTGATTAAAGGAACTAGACCAAAGAGAGCTGCCTGGCTTGTTCCAAAAATGGCATGATATTTTTTTTTTTGTTCCATTCAATAGCAATAATCAGGCCCACCCAACGCCAAAATAACGGCCTCTTTAGCAGTGCCATCGTGTATTTCCAATCACTATGTGATTGCATTGTAATCATGGAGTCTTTCTGCTTCGCATTCCACAAAGAAAATATGTCCACATTTGGCAGCTGGCATTGTAATTAATTCTGAAGTACGCTGAGGCTTTTATCATACCTTTCAGATCTGCAGCCCAACATAGGTGAGGAACTAATTTGCTTCCTCTATCATGATTCCACGTCCCATTTTCTTTCCCATCTTTCAGCACCACCATCACCATCCTGTCCTATTAATGGCTAATACTGTATTCATATCATCTAATATGAAACAAGAGCCATCACATTTAATTATACCTCCACAGGACACGGGCGCACTCTAATAGACATCTTTCTTCTCAACAGTTACCTTTGTCATTTTTCCTGTTCTAATCAGGGAGATTCCAATATTCAGGACACATGCCCTCCTGAAATAATGTCAAAAATGAGCCGTTCCTTTGCTGTTTTACTGGAATTGCCTGTGCTAAGGCTTCGAAAGTGGCCATAAGCTTCATATTTATCACCAAATGATTCTAATATTTGTGATAAGGTTTTAGGTGTTTTATAGCCCGGTGTCTTTTCTCTTCAAATGACACTTCTTATGCTGTTAACACAGTCAGGAAACCTCTAGTCATAAAGCAGCATTATGTAGATTTCCCTTGATCTCTAGATGCCAAAAATGTATTCCTGCCTTTGATTACATTTTAGCAGAATCTTAATGCTATAAGCGTTTGAAAACCGTTTGTTTAAGGCCCAATTTCCACATCACAACACCTCAGGGAATTTTGTTTCATAATGAACCTAACTTTGTGAAATAACCTGACTTGTTTATTCAGAGCCCTAACCTCAACCGTATCTACAATACAGGACTGCAGTAGCAAACGCACGCTAGGCCCATGCATAGTGTTGGACCTCGCTGATGCTCCGTGGCTTCATAGTCTGGGTTGGTAATCGAGAACAAGTCACAGCAGACCGGCTGCTGTCTGCGCTGAGAGTCGCAGCAGCAGATTCCTCCTCTCTGCTGCTTTGGATGATGTGAATTTCACAACTGTGCCTTGTGATTCACAGTTGATCGGTTATTTGTTGCTGCCCTGTAAGAATGAGTCAATTGAGTATGATGTATTTTAGCTGCATTGGATTTGTGCGTGTGTGAGTGCCACTAAAGCTGAGTGCTTTAGTAACAGTTGCTGGTGTAAGCCACAGTTTGCATGTAAATGATGAACGTTGCCACCTTGATGTCACCCGTTGGTTCGTGGGCTGCTGCTTGGAACCTTTAAACGTTGAAGCGCACACATTTTTTTTAAACCAAGCTGTCAGCATCTTAATTTCAGCTCTAAAGATGAACATTTTAACATGAAAGTCTGTGACTGATTGACTCACATTTCTTGCCGGCCTCAAGTGGCCATTTGAACTGCAGTTTTTGGCACTTCTATGTTGGCTTCATTTTTCAGCCTCGAAGGTGAATTCCAAAAATGTGTCTATTTGGAAGAAATCCAAAAAAAGACACTATTCATCCACTACCCATTACACGTCTGATGTTGCATTCTGATGAAGGTGTTCAGTGTCATTTGCTAACATGTAGGGCTCGGTGCGCCGTCCTGCTATCACACTGTATTATCACATCTCATTTGATTTGCCTGTTTTTTTGTGTTTTTTTTTTTTTTAACACTGTTGAAAGTGATACTGTACCATGTTTGAACAAAGGGCTTCTGGGCCTTTATGTCACTTTTGCTTTGGGGGAGGGATAAGAAGATTCCTGTACTGGGAGAATGGTTTCACACTTATTGTCCACACCCGTTCTCAGCCTTTTTGTTCTGCTCTCAGCGTACTCCGTGGTGGGTTTTCCATTTATCATTTGATATTTTCAGAATAAAGGGAGACAACCTTCAAGAGATTATGGTGCATCGCGGCATCCCCTTTATATAAGTTACAGTTAAAAAGAAAAGGGGGAAAAAGGTGAAACATTTACTTCACATACAGTTTGTGCTCCTAAATTAAAAAGTTACGCACACAAGTTCAACCAAAATAAAAACTTCAAAGCATCAACCCAGAAGAGGCTGATATGGCAGCGGATCAGTGAAAGTGCAATGAAAGTCACTGTGTATAGTGCACATAGTGTATAATATCAATGAATGAATTATCTTTATTGTCATTATATATAATACAGTGGAATTTGGTTTGGCTTTCTCTTAACATAAAAGCAACAGAATAAATAAGTAAGTAATTAAACATAAAAATAAAGAGGAAGAATAATATATGATTTAGCCAGTTTAATTAACATTTCCTCTCCTCTGTATCGTATGTTTTTGTATTGAAGAGTCTGAGTACTGCTGTGTCACAGTGTGCTGGAGATTGTGGTGGTCGAAGCTCCAGCTCCAGGGTATAAGCTGCTCCTGAATCTGTCAGTTGTAGTTTTTATTGTTCTGAATTCAGTAACCGTCTCTTTGTTTTGGTTGAGGTGTTGAGGACCAGATCATTGTGCCTACACTACTCATTCAGGTTGTAGGCGTTTTCATTCTTCATTCATTGGGGGGATACCTTCAGTCGGGCAAAAAGTTTCTCCTCTTTTAGACTACTGCTGTTGTTTAAGACCTCAGAGTTTTGTGTACAATTACCTCAAGTTTTCTGACACTTTTTGGTTGGCTGCTTTTCTCTTCTCTCCCTCTAAAGATTGCTATTTATGTCCAGAGCTGAGGTGTTGATAAAAGTGTTAGCTTGCTCACTGAGATGGGGCAAATGTAAAACACATGACACAATGAAAGTCAGAATACAAGCACCATAGCCCAACGTGTCTTCTCTACGGAGCCCTCTGGCACATCGCTGTCCTCTTTGAAGCTTCTCCACTATTGATGGTGAACGGCAAAACCTAATGCATGCAGATGTGGCTCCAGTCAGCAGTTGGGCCTTTAGCTGCCACTAAGCCTTTCCCCTTCAGACACAGCTGTCCTTCTGTTTTGTATGTGGATTTTTCTGGCTTTGTTAAAGCTGCATAAATACTGTACTGCGAAGCCCCACTCTAGTTCTCAGAAGCATTGTTTTGCTGAGTGCATTGTTGTGAAAAAAAAAAGTGACCTCTCGACTGATGTCTACAAGCTCAGTACAGAATTTCGTTCATTAAAGAGAAACCGCTTTGCATGAATAAATCCTCCGACATCACTCAGTAGGCATGTAATTCATTTTGAAGCTCATGATTCATGCCCGTTTGTGCTAATGTGTCATGTGTTTGATTATTACCTGAACCAGAAGATATTTCCGTTAAGGTTCAGCTAGTTTTGCATTTAAAAAGATGGCACTGCTTTAGAGATTTTACTAATAAAGGTTAACCGGCATAAGGAGTTTCAAAAATATAACTCTTAATGATATCACCAAATATTTCTTATGTTGAGTTTGTGTCCATAAAAAAATCAGTATAATTAGTCTTGGAACCTGAGATGGGAAAACATTTGGTCCAAAGGATCCAGCCTGGCTGACTGGATGTCTTTGCAAAATGGGACACCTACATACAGGAAAAGTATCATTTAAGTAAATTTAATTGCGTGTTGCACCAGGAAGAATGGTTTTACAAGTTAAGAATGAATCACATGATAAAGGTTGAACTATTAGTTTTATCTATCTGAATCATCGTAATCAGTTTTATAGCATTACAGCATTACATGGCCTGTTAATCTGGTTAAGCCATGGCTCACACTGTACCCAACATTGTGCTACTGCTCCTGTGTAATGACAGTAGCTGAATTTGGGGAAATGGATACATTTCTGTATGGGCTCAAATTGTGGTCATAGATATTATGCACTTGTAAATCAATTGCGTAGTTGTAAACTGAGTTTTGTAACCTTGTAAACCAAAATATCTGAAAATTTTATGTTTGTGCATCTATAGATGAGAGAGAGAGAGTGTGTGTGTGTGTGTGTGTGTTTTGTTTTTGTTAAGGTCTCCTTACAGATACAAAGCAAAAAACTACACATAAAACTCTGCGCTCATGTTCCCTGGCTGTGTGTGACTTTCAACTTACCAGTACGAATTTTGACCCCATTTTTCTTCCTTTCAGCTGATTGGTTAATGTCATGTCAATTACAAATTTAACAGTCCAATCAGAGAACAGATGGTTTTGGCTGTTGGAGGGGTGCTTTACTGAGCTTCAGGTCCTGGAAGGGTAATACAGTTTGAAGCTGGAGGGTAGGTCCCTTAACTTTAGGTAGCTGTTGAAAGGATAAAGTTAATTACTTTATCTTTTATTTTTAATAAACTTTAGATAAAGTTTATTACTTTAACACAAAGTCAGGGCTGACCTGGGACCACTGCTGTGAGTCACACTGTTGTTTTTTTGCGGCAGCTCTGCGTGTACTAGATATCTCTGAGTTTATATCCTCTACAAGTGTTCGTGTTGTTTTATGTTCAAATGTTCAATAAAAACATGTATCACTCATTCATAACGAAGAAAGCTTTGTAACTATCCCGACAAGTGAAGAGTGTGTCATTTCCACAGCACCGCTCCCCACGAGGTCCACAGATCCGTTGAAAAGGCTCTGGATGTCGCTCTATAAGCACGTACACCTGTGACAAAAAATTCACCGAACTTGGACACGCACAAACTGTTTTCCTTCGTGGTGATGAAGGCAAACGCTGGCACGTCACACGAAAGGCCATTTACCCTTTCAGGACCTGAGCACCCCTCCAACAGCCAAACCCATCTGTTCTCTGATTGGATTGTTAAATTTGTAATTGACATGACATTAACCAATCAGCTGAAAGGAAGAAAAATGGGGTCAAAATTCGTACTGGTAAGTTGAGAGTCACACACAGCCAGGGAACATGAGCACAGAGTTTTACATGTAGTTTTTTGCTTTGTATCTGTAAGGAGACCTTAACAAAAAAAATTTCTAACTTGTGTAAATATTTTTTTACAAACACAAATCTTTTTTACACACACACAAATTCTCATCTATAGATGCCAAACAAAATCCTGTTTATGCCAGCTATCAATTTTCTTTACAAGTCTGTTTGATAAATGGCCTGTTCATTAAAAGTGGACGTTTTCAGCATGTGCTTAAAATAAAAGGTTGAAAACAAAAACAACCACAGTCGAGGTCATTTTTTGATAGATTCCCAACTGCTTTGGACCTCATCGGCTAAAATATGTTTGACATCTTTGATTTATTCTGTGGTTAAAAAAGGCTCCACATATAAATAAGTAAAGTTCATTTATTAAACAAATTACACAGACAAGCGAACACAAAGTGCTGCATTATATACAAAAGACGAACGTGAGTATTAAGGGACAAAAAAAGCATTAAAAAAGAATCAGTATTAAAAAAACAGGTCGTTTCAAAGTTATTAAATCATATTTCAAAAAACAGAAAGCATTTTAATAGACCCTGTGCACGAGAAAATGCTAACTTCCTGGTTTGAGACCGGATGTGGGGTTGTACATTTCCGGTAGCTTTACTTTGCGGTTAATCGCTACTGCAAAGATATACTCCAAAATCATGTCCAAAACTCGAAAACGGAAAAATCTCGTTACGTTACAAAGAGGAGAAGGTGGGAACACTCACTACTGTTGTGTCATAAAAAATATAATGATCAATTTTGACGTTTAAAGAGTTTAGATCGATCAGTTGTTTACATCACTCAACACAAGCAGAACTGCATCACTGCAGCAGAAGACACATCGTCCACATTCAGAAGCACATCTCTGTATAGTGACTGGTCTTATGATTTAAACAGGCAAATGTTCAGCATTCAAACTACAGGTGAAGAATAGTCAAACTAGATGTTTCCCCCGTTGTGTCGATATCAGCTAGTCAAGTACACACCTACACAGCATGTTAACAAACCGTGAAAAAAAGCCACACAAAAAATGAATGATTGCTGGTAAGGGTTTCTATACATTAGTATTTACGAAGGGTATGTTGTGACTTACCTTCAAAATTACAGCGGTCCCTCGCTATAACACGGTTCACCTTTCACCTCGCTGTTTCGCAGATTTTTTAGTGCAAGTTTGCATGCTTTTTTTTTTTTTACATCACATTGTGTCCTGCGTCCTGATCGCTGCAGACGATCTCCTCCGTGACGTCTCTCCTGTACAGTACAGAATCGCTGCATCGATCGCTAGCAGTGTGACTCTGAAGTGCAGTGCTGGATGTCGACGAAACGTTTTGCACCGTCAAAAAATAAAATTGGCTACTTGATTTCACCTATCGCTGGTTGTTTTTAGAACATAACACCCGCGACAAATGAGGGACCGCTGTTTACAGATACTGAGAAATATAACATTTGAATCCCTTTTCTCTTTTGCTCTGAGGCGCGGGGGGAAAATATCGACAAGTCGATGAACATCATTTACAAATATATTGGGTAAATGCCCAAGACATCTATAGAAATGTAAATCGCCGCTTGATTCATTCATTTGCTTAACTTGTTTTGGACCGTAAACAAGGTGCGAATAGGACACCGGAAACAAAGCTCCCCACAGGAGTTTCCGCACCGGAAGTAGCATATGCTAACGTGGACATAGTCTATTGCTATTTAAATGAATCCACAGAGTCGTCTAAATGCAGTTGCAGTGGTAGACTGTTCCACAGCCTTGGTGCCACAGACTGAAAGGCTCTGTCCCCCTTCGTCTTTAGTCGTGTACAGGGAATAACTAACAAATTCTGAGTCTGTGAACAGAGACAACGAGTAGCATGCACAAATTAGCTAGCAGGACCTTTAATACACGTCACACCCATGCTCGCTTTCCTTACATTTTCTGCCTGTCTTCATAAATTTTAGATTTATTTTCCTACCAACAACTCAAAATCTTGTGAGTCCTCTAACTTAATGGAAGTGTCACATTAAATCACCACTGTACCCATTTATCCTTTCTGTACCTCGTATTTCCTCAATGCTAATTTGCCCGGGATTGAAAAACTCTCAGTGAATCTACATGTCAGCTTCATTTTTCAGACTAACAGAAAACCAAAATCTGATTTTAATGCTTTTTCAATTGGAGTAAAATTGAAAGTAAAGCCAGGTGTTTTAGCCTTTGTTGGCAATTAAAGCTACAAACTCTATCCCCTTCAGTTTACAGGATGCTGACCCCTCCTTAAACCTTAAACCTGCCCTTGACTCGAGCCGTCTGTAAAGCGACTGAAAAGGAAAGGCTCAGTCTTTAGATGATGAATGAATTTGCACAAAGTAAAAGAAATGCACAAATAAGCAAATTTAATGCAGGTTTACAGGCAGCTATCCAAGAGCCTACAGGGAGAAACCTTCATCATGCTGGCAGTGGAGAGCGTTACGGGCTCTTATCCAACTCCTAATGAAAGGGTTAATGTTTGGGTTATATTGAGTACTTTGCTTGGATGAATTGTAGATTTTGGCACCAAGTTCACATGCTGGCAAATCAAAGCAGAACATCTTTCCAATTAAAGCTCATCCAGATGCACAAATGACAACTTTCAAGTTGGTTGGCATAGTTACTAAGTGAATATGGGAGAAAAGAGATATAAGTTAGTCACGTGGTCATACCTAGGCAACAAAAAGCTCTCCCAGGGCTGATTTGAAATAAAAGAGCAACAGTGTTTAGTAATCTAAAAGTGAAATGAAGAGGAGGGACTGTCAGATGATTTCAGTCCTCTTCACAACACTTTGTTTGAGTGGTAGATAGATGCATCGTACCTGTAGTAATAATAATAATTTTCTGGTGGGTGTTAAGTGGCGTTTGAGCTGGGTGGAGAGGTTGGCAAAATATTGCTATTGATATCATTATCTAAGAGACAGGGGATGAGCAGGCTGTGCCACAAGTACTCAACACAACAATTGTGACAAATGCAGAAAAGTTTTAAAAATTGATCATCTGGAGACACCGGAGCAGTCTTATCGACTACGGCAAAGCAAAGACAGAAAACTGAAAAATTAGTAAATCTTTATTTCCTTTCATCCAGTGTTGTTGTTGTTTGTTTGCTAGCGTTGGACTAAGCAGATGGTCAGATTCTGTTTCCTTGCATTTATAATTTTAGAACAAATATAAAGATACAGATCAAAGCTAAAAATGTAAGACTTTTTCTTTAATCGTTTTTTAAGTTTTCAGTGCCAGCTTCCACAAACTAATTTCCTCACGTCAGTGTCATTTACACATTCTACAGATTTCCCATGTGTGATTTTGAATAGAGATAATTGCCTCAGGTAAGCGGATACCATGATGGGCAAGGGTGTAACTCACTTGTCAATTTGTATAGCATGAGCTTTACAATGCCCTCAGTAAGTGAAAATGACAACCCATGACCTCAGAGCCTGACTGAAAGCAGGGAACAACTCCCATGTGAACCTCATTAAAACTAGATGGAAGATATCCACGGTAAGGAAGCGGTGCCACTAGTCCCTGTGCAAACAGAGACTAATGAGAAAAATCATGAAAACTCATATTGCATTAATTTCTGGAGAGCGGCAGAATGATTAAACTACTCAACTCTTACTAATTTCTCTGAAGATGATATGAGATTTTCTGAAGTACAGCTAAAGGTGGCTGTGTCGTCCTTTGGTTAACCACATCTTGAAAGTGACCAGGCTTAGTGTGAAATTGCAGCTATAGTGTAGTTCAGCTGTGCACTGGAGCAGTGCCTGAGGAAGTTAACGCTCAGTAAAAGTAAAGGTCAAGGTATGCTTTAATGGGCGTTTGAGGAAACTCAAATTACCCGTCGATTGAATCGGTTAATCGAATGCATTTTATCAGTTTAACCAGTCCTGTTATAGTACTGGTTCGTATAGGAGCGAGTCATTATTCATCTGCCCATCCATTTTCTACTGCTTATCTGGTTGCGGGGGCAGCTGTTTAATCAGAAGAGCAACTCTCCCCATCCACCGCCTCCAGCTCTTCCAGGAGGATACCAAAGCATTCCTTAGCCAGCCAGAAGACATAAGTCTGCCCAGGGGTCTCATCCTGGTAGGACATGCTTGAAACACTTCACATAAGAAGGGTCCAGAAGGCATCCTGGTCCCTTTTTATTTGGAGAAGCCGCAGCTCTACTGTGCTCTTCCTAAAAGGAAGCTTATTTCTGGTGCATATATCAACAGTCTTATTTTTTTGGTATCTACGAGCAGCACGTAGGCATAGATAATGGTAGGAATGTGGATCCAGCAGTAATTTGACTTTTTTGACGGGCATGTTCTGCCTTTTATTTGTTAATGTAGCAGTAAAGATACAAAGTGGGAAGAGAGAGAAGGGGAAGACGCACAGCAAAGGGCCGCAGAGCAGACGCGAATCTGGGCCACCGCGCTCCAGCCATCTGGCATATGGTCGCCTGCTCACCCACTGAGCTAAAATGTTACCATTAATATTTAAGTTCAGATAATTCTTTAACAATCAGAAGTGTCGATGTGGCCCTAGAAAAAGGACATTTTAGTGACTGTGCGGTCCTGTGAACCACTAGCAGCACCTGATGGTTCAGTAGCTGGTAGAACCAACGTAGCAGCGGTTGTTGAGTTTATCATCTCTCACATTGTTAGGGAGGAATTTTGTCCCACTCTTTTTTACAGCATTGCTTCAGTTCAGGAAGGTTTGAAGATCTTTGCGCATACACTGCTCTCTAAAAGGATTTCAATTAGATTGAGGTCTGGGCTTTGACTGGGACAAAACTTCGAACAGGTGTCATTTAATAGCACCCACCTTTCATAAAAGCCCTAACTCTAACCCAATTGTGCATAGTTTTATTCCTTCATGCAATTTAATTGGAAAAGAAAAGAAAAGTTGGAAGAAGACACAGAGACCGAAAATGAAGATATGAGTCTTCTGACAGAGTGTAAACTTTACCTCACCAATATCTTTGTTCTGTCTCATACCGGTGTCAAAAACAGGAAAATTAGCTAAAGTGACCAGTATTATATTTGGATCTGGGCATTTTAACATGGAGGTCTGTAAGAACTGCTTGGCATTTTGAGCCAGCTATTTGAGCAACAGCATTTATTCCAATTTTTCATCCCAGAGAATGCCACTTGGTGCAAAGTTAGTGAATCAGTTGTTTTATTCATTAAATGCTAGTCTGTATGTAGGTTTCAGATGAGAGTTTAAAGATACTTCACGCCAGATATCTACAGTAAAATTTGAAGTGCGCTTTTTCCTCCCCGAGATTGATAGTACATGCGTTATATGTCTTCTGAGGAAGTTCTTAAACAAGTACAATGAATCTCGGTGAGCAAAGAGGCCTGTCGTTTGTCTGGCTTTTTGTGAATCAGCCACAGAGATCCATTACAGATCATTTGTTTGCGAGCTCTGTTTATGCCAGCTATCAAATATGCCTCATTACACTGTTAAAACATTGAAACGGCATCCCAGCATGTGGCACTTTGAACTGCAGAGCAGCATGATTAAAAAATAAACAACAGCCAAGAATTTTAATTACTGATATGTCAGTGTCCATCAATAAGCAACAAGAACAGAACACTTAGTGTGAGAAAGCAGTCACTATGTATCTATTACACTGACATATTGCAGGTGGAATTTCCCTTTAGTGCTTGTTAAAAATACTATTTTGATTTATGCTGCAGATGAAGATAAATTGTTCAAATGATCTCCAAAATTCCCCGCCACAATGAGTCCGCCCCGACTCTTCATTACGGGAAAGCTAATTAATGATTGCTTTCCAAACTCTATTGCAGGTATTATGTTTTGTGCATGCACCGTTTTTGCTGTATCATGAATGCACTATAAACCAGTATAATTTAGGAGGATTTGAATCATATTGGATTGCATTGCCCTTTGACCCCATCCAGAATAAATGGGTGTAGCTAATGGATAAGTTGCAGTGTTGTTCAAGGCAAAAACATTCTTGCTTATTGCATTACCTCAGTTTCTGATTCAGAGCTGGTAAATTAGTTAAGGCCTATTGCCTGAAGTACCTGATGGGTATAATTGCCTCTTTTACCAGCATGTGTATTTGAATGCTGCCCTACATTCTCAGGAGACATAAAGAAAGCAGGCTTTTAGCCACATGTCCTATGCAAATGTCTCACGCTTCAGCAACAAATACAAGAACTATACCATTAAAAGTTGCATTTGGGTTGTGTTTTTGTTTCACATTTTGACAACATATTCAAAATTATTCATAGATTTCATGTTTCTGAGGAAGGACTATTGCAGTAAAATAGCACTCGTGCTTGATAGAGTATTTTTCACAGCATGGTCTGACATCAGAGATATTACCATTTGTCTCAGTGGTCTGTCTCGTGTTTCCTGATTGTCCAACTACCTGACTGATGCAAAAAGGGAGTGAAGAAAGAAGGTATTTTGTTAAGCCATCTAGTCGCTTCTCTTTATGTAGCCCACATTGTGCCTGGTGGTACCAAAATGAATAAATCTGAAGTATTAAGGTTGTGTTTTCAGAGAATATTTTCACAACCAAACCTTGACCAAATTAGACAAATTTCTATAGCTTATGTACATCTATAGTGTGTATATAAAGCACTTGGCTGAATGCCTAATCTGCTATTGTGCTAACATGTAGAAGGACAGAATTAACATTAAAACTGATATGGGTTTAAGGCCATGTAAGAAATGATCAGGCAGGAGGCGAGATGCTGTCCGTGACAGTCCAGCTGGAACATGGTGTGTGGCAGAAATAAGAAGTTCAATGTATTTGATTTAGCCTGTGGCTTCCTGAATAACAGCCAGAAGGTACTGGCTCACTTCAGGTGGCTATGAACTGTGGTGTCCAATGATTTGCACTGGACCTGCTTTGCTCAGACGTCAGTGAGGGCTGTCTTGGCAAATAATGCTCTTTGGCACTTTCTTCTTGCTGTCTTTTTCTCCCTCTGTAACTTTCTGAAACCACTGCAGCAAAGGTGAGGATCCTCTTATACCATCAACTGAGTTAGTACCACAGTTTTCAGTGGGACTCGTATTTTTTGAGATTTACAGGGTACCAGCAGGTGCAATAAACCATCCCAAATACTTCAGATCTGGTGACCCTGAAGTGATGCTTTGCAGCTCGGTTTGCTATTTTCACGCTGGCCTCAAGATGCAACACACCACCCTCCTGAATGCCTAATTTGCTTCCCTTGTGAGCACTGCTGCAGCCATTTTCACTCACTCCACCCCCTACTGCTTCTGATGTCGCCACTGTCGGGGCTTGTGAAGTGTTAGACTTTTGAGCGCTTTATACATAAGATTAGAATTTGATTAATTTAGCGGCTAAATTTGTTATCAGTCATACGACTGGCTGCCATAAATCTGTCCTTGACATGGCTAATTGATGTGTTTATCATGTCCACTCCTTGAGAAAAAGGATCTACTCTAGTGTAGTTAGGAGGAAACGGAGAAGGACACAGTGAGTGAGTATCTTCTCTCCAGACAGCATGCATAATTGCAGGTTGCTATGCAACTGAATATATCCTCTGCTATGAATTATCTCCCTGTCAGTTGAAAGTTAAGATAAGAAAAGATCTCCTTTGCATATGAATAAAGCAAAGTTGCAATCGCAGATAGCTGTGGTATCAATCAACCTATATATCCATATAAAAACATGGCTTGGGTGATTTCACACGTGCACACAAGGATGGGAACATAATTTAGCTCCGATTGGAAGGAGCGTCTAATTTGCATCTTTATATCATACCTTACGAGGCATCTGGGTTCTCGCAAGATCATGCCTTGGTGAGAAATTATCTTGCCAGGGTTCACATGTGCTTGTGGTGTGACAATATTTGCTTTGGAACAAAAAGTGTTTTATGAGAAAACACTAACCACAAAGGTTGTAGAGATCGGCATGCTTTAAGCTGAATGTATGGCCCTGCGTTTGTATCTGTTTGTGTATTTCTTTGGCTTTGCAGAGGAAGATACCACTGTGAACTTGGGAATCACTTGGTGTGACTGGAGCTGTCTGGCTCCTGATGAATACATCTGGTGCTATGGGAAACACACTGAGGTCATCCCTGTTGTACACACATTAAAACGAACCCCATTTAACATCTTTACCTTCAGAAAGTTTGGGGCTGAATTTCTCTTGGTGCTCACCGAGATGCACACTGCATGGTGCATCAGTGTGTCTCCTCTAGGTCTTCACTTGTCCAACTACTGAGTACATTTATTCAATTTTGTCATATGAAGGAACAGGAAATGAGTAGAGTGGCAGAGGGAAATCAAATGCATGTGGCCCGAATTAAAAAGAATGAGCTTGTAGCTGTGTTATATGTGCTTGGCCAAAAAAAGATGTCGTACTTGGTCATAGTTGGATGCAAATTCATTTTTATCTGCTAATTATTCACATTCCAAATGAGCTTAAACTACTTGGTTATTTATTAGCATGTATGTATTTGTGATGTACCATAAAATTGAGCAGATACAGACGTTATTTAATATGTCTTATTTAAAGTGGAAATACCCAATGAATATATAATCACACATTGAATTGCAAGAACAGAGTCCCTCCATTTTTCAGCCACTCTGCATTGACAAAATTGATGAAGACCGTCAGAGTCAAATAGCATCCAGTTATGTTTGTGTTAGGCTATATTGGTGTTGAAAGGGTGCATTTACAACAACTGCAGAATTTGTTTGCTTTCCCTGTCACATTGAAAACACCAATTAGACTTCACTTTGATGAGGGCACCGCCAGAATACCAAAATCCTACATTTATTTATATTTTTTCCTTTAAAACGGGGCGCCCTACGCTGTTTTCAGATGGCAAATCGTATAATCCTCCAGCTCTATACTGATCAACACATGCAGTGACACTATACAGTCCCTCACTAAATAAGTAGAGCAATGTGGACATCACAGCTGTTGGCAGGATATTATTAAATCCAGTTCTTTGTATTCTTTAACAGCAAAGAAAGACACGGCTCAAAGTGGTCAAAGCTCAAAAAAATGATCTTTAATTTTACATATTCCAGAATATGGAGACTGAGCAGAGAGACAACATCAGCTTCGGTCTGAAAAAGCAGCAGCCAGTATTTACATACTTTCTCTACACGTCACGCACACTTTAAGTTTCAATCAAACACTCTACTTAGTTTCACTTTCTGCCTGCAGCTCCTGTGCTCTGCAAAAGCATGCAGTTTCCTGTTAGTACTCTTGGCTCAGACTCTACTCAGAGATGGCCCTTTTAGACTATATTAAAAACAAGTAACAATAAGCACTAACAATATATTTATTTTATGACAATATGGTCACAGAATACGACTAAAAAACATTACCACTAGTGGGTCCAACCCAGTACTAGCAGTGGGTAACTAATGCAATGGTCAGTGTACATTTGTTGTGCAGTGTTGGCTTCAGAATTTTCATGTGATAACATCATAAATTTGCTACAGACTTGGTGGCTGGATGCAAAGCTTCCTTTTTACCACATCCCAGACATGCTCTGCTGGATTGAGATCCAGTTTCTGTGAAGGCCATTTGAGGAGAGTGAACTCACAGTCATGTTCAAGAAACCCATTTTAGATGATCTGATCTTTGTGACCTGGTGCATTATCCTCCTGGAAGCAGCCATCACAAGATGGGCACACTGTCATCATAAAGAGATGGACGTGATCAGCAACAATACTCAGGTAGCCTGTGGAGTTTAAATAATTCTGTGTAAGGGGACCAAAATGTCAGCATTACAACAACAAAGACAGCCTGAACCACTGTTACAAGGCAGGATCCATCCATGCTCTTATGTTGTTTACTACAAATTTGGACCCTACCATCTGGATGTCGCAGCAGATATCGATACTCATCAGGCCACATAATATGTTTCTCATTTTGTTAACCTGTGCAAATTATAGCATCCCTTCTCTGCTCTTAACTGACATGATTGGTAGTTTAGACGCTCTTCTGCATACCTTGGTTGTACAAAGTGGTTATTTGAGTTACTGTTGCCATCCTATCAGCTCTGTAGCATCCACAAGGCATTTTCATCCAGAGAACTGTTACTCACTGGTTATTTTCCATTTTTTGGGGTCCATTCTTTGTAAACCCTAGCAGCAGCTGCTGAAATAGTCATGGTAGCCTGTCTGGCACCACCAGTCGCGCCGCATTTAAAGTCTGAGTTTGAACTTCAGCAGGTCATATTAAGGCTGTGCGATATGACCAAAATCTCATACCCTGATATAAAACATACCGGTATATGGTCCCGACAACGATGTGTATCACAAAAATTTTACATTTTCTGTAAATTCAGTGAATCTCGGGCAACTCGACTTGTGCGAAGTGTTTTCAGCTGGGTGTCGTGCACCGGGAGTCGAGCGTTTTGACCGATGCATGAAACTATACATTTCTAGACATAAGTTGAAACGTCTGCCATTTTCTTTGTGAGTATTTATTGCACAGCGTGCTGTGAGGAAAAAAACTTGTTCTAAGGTTTATTTTTTAGCACCTGACGGCTCTTTTTAGCTTCTCGTCCGTAAACACTCTGCATACTATTTCATGTGATTCATTTTATTTTGAAAAATCTCAACAGGCTCTTCAGCTTTATTGTGAAAGGTTTATGTGGCAAATAAACAAGAGGACGGCGGAGCCACGCAATCGTTGTTGCTAACGACGACGCATAAAAGCAGTCGCTTGTCTGTCCGTAGTGTGGTTATTTTAAATATAAGAGAAAGAGAACTTTAACAAATTAATTCTACCATGACCATCAAAACGGTGAAAAAATATTGCTGTAAACAGTTTATTTTGCGACACCACGAAACAAACGATAGCGTAATATGAAACGATAGACAATTTTATATCGTCATCTGATATATATTGTTATATTGAACAGCCCTAGGTCATATTGAGAATATCCACATGGATACTAGTGTGTGATTGGCTGACTGGATATTTGGTTTGCAAGCCGCTGAACAGAATAGTTAATGAAGTGGTGGTGAGTGTACTTTCCCCTGTTTTTACTGTAACCGAAGGATGAATTCTGGTCAAAATCACTCAGCTTTTAAAGGAAACCATTTCACCTTACATTTTCCAAAAAAAACAAACAACTTTTTGAACTCAAGTAAAGTCAGCAACTCACAGAACATCAGAGAGCACAGCAGCCCATGAATTTGATATCTTAATGATGGCGGTGTGAGGCTTGTTGGAGCCATCACCTGGGAGGCCAGCGGCTCATCTTGTGTTTCTGTGCTGTGATACAGCCAAGGTTTACCAGTCCTTCCCCCAAGGCAGGATGCCAGTCAATTACATCAACTTTTCCCATCCATCTTTCTGATATTGTGTGTCAACCACAGAAGGCTTGTGCCTAAATTTTAAATCTGTACTGTGAATTATTTGAGCTTTCCCTCCTAAACTTTCACAGCACATGTCACGCATTTGAAGAATTCCTTCCAGTAGATAGCTGCAAAGCACAAAATAGTCAGCTCAGAAATATAACCATTACTGTGCAGAAGATAGGCACAATTACTATCTTTGTCCATGCAGTTGTTCAGGCCTTTTTTTCCCTTCTTTTTTAAGCAAGTGCAGGTTGTTAGGCTTGAGGGATAGTGCTGTAAATACCTTCCAGCAGACTTTGATGAAAAGACAGGAAACTGAAACCTGCTGGCAGTCTTTATCAGAGCCCACAGCAGGCATCAGATTTTACCTGGAGACTGATGTTATGGTAATAGATACGGGGGTCCAGCCACCAGCCAGGCATTCATTCTATTGATTTTGCAGAGATATTTTCCAGAGTAATCAAAGAGCTGTGAAATCCTTACTCTGCAAGTGCTCAGAGCTTCAGGGACCACTAACAGGATTGCTTTTTCTGGTGAAGTTGAGTAAACTGATACGTCTTTCACGCTAATGTACACATACAGCCGTGGGGGCAAACTGCAGTCTACCAACTTGGCGATTGGGGTCACGAACTGGGTCAGTGGACCAACTGTACATATCTGGCTTTACTGTTGAGGAGGTGGGGGCGAGTTATTATCCTACCCTCTAACTATCATGTAGCTTTGTGGGTTAAAAATATGATGAAAATGTGGTTTATAATGTTGTTTATAAGAGTCCAAACATAAAAAATACGCTAGCCTTTTAAATTGCACAGTCATGTTGTAGGAAATTGTTTAAGTTGGTCATTTATCAGTGTAGTAGTACTTGTTTAAATCAGCTGATCTTTAGTCTTTTCTTGGTTGCATATTTTGTTTAGGAGTAATTATCCAAGTGAGTCATCTTCTCTAAGTCATGTGTAATGACTTTAAATTTTAATTCTAAAGTACATCTTACAGAGCGCTGGCTAAACAAGATGTGTTAACATTTATTAAGAAGCAGTGGCTGATTAATTGCTTCCTTTATATTTTTTGCACGCTCATTTCCAGGAGACTCTTTGTTTTTAAACCCATAAGAGGAATATATTGTTGGACTATTAAGTGGAGACTGGCATTTTTTCTGCCTCCTTTTTGCCACTCACAACTCTCAGACAAATGTACCAGACATCTCTTCAGGGTATGACAAAGGCAGCTGAGCTCCAGTACCGTCAGCGAGCCAGTGTTTTCTACTGTGATCCATGCTAGTGTGTATATATAGAGACCAAAATGTACCCTATCACTTTTGACTCCTCTTTGAAAAAGGTTCCTCTTGTATGACCTTCAACTTTAAGCAACTTTAGGCCTAAAGTGCTGTGTCTGCTGTTCTGATGCGTATTTATGCTGTGTGCACAACAAAGCGTGAGCAGCTGAATAATGACATGCAACACTGTTAATAGAGTAAAACTGTGAGTTTAGACGTTCTGAGGCTTCAGATAGTTTGAAATGTTGTGTTCTATGCAGACAATAGTGTATACTGTATATTATACTTAGTGAAAGCAGCTAGAGCTAGTTGATCACATAACAGAGCAAAGAGAGGTGAGTATTCTCTAAATTCTGCTGATTCACAGCAGTACACAGGCACCCCGGGCTCTCCTGTCATCCTTTTCTGCCTTGTTTTTGGTGATACTTTATTCTGCACTGCGCCGGTTACGGTCCAGTGAGCACGTTATTAGCTGCAGTGAAAGAGCTGAATTTCAGGAGCATGCAAGGGTTGAAGTTTTTATTGATTATCAATAATTAGGTGATTCTTAAAATGTTTTTTAATTCCTGTACAAATATTTCTCACGGCTTAGATCTGTGTTTAAACAACTGCTTCACTTTGCTTCAATAGTTTTTATCTGAACTGCCCTCGAGGCAATTCTGAATGTTGCTTACTAATATTTATTCTGAAGACCAGGTCTAGAAATTATGCCAAATATTTCCTGTGAACTTACAGGGCTGTACTGTGCTGAGGTAGTTGTGCCAAGATATGGAGCTAAAATGAATGAATAATGTAAGATAAAGATATGTTAATAGTGTAGGGGATGATAGATGGAAGATGAAAAACACACTTTTTCTACACCACACACACACAACCTTTTTTTTTTATTCTCCGCATTTAATGCCCAGTTGGATCACATTGATTGGGCCACCAGATGTGGCACTTTTATCACTGTCAGGTAGGATTTATCATGTCTTGAATTACTCCATAGCAGAGGACTCCCAGCTGCAAATCGAATGCAGTTGTTTACGGTGCTTCTTGTCAGTGAGAGGTCTGATTAAAAAAAAAAAAAGACATTTGATATGTGTAATATATGCAATGCCTTGACAAACTAATGCATTAAACGTAACTGTTACTAATACTGAATTTTTATAGGGTATTTAAACAGTTTTTAACCTTTAGCAGAAAAAGGAGACGATATTAAGTTTGCAAGAAAATGAGCATCTAGACCTGATAATACAGTGTAAATGTTAAAATTAGAATAGCCAAAGCTATATTTGTATTAAAACTGAAAGGGCAAAGGCTGTTTGATTTCATTTATATCAGCTGTTTTGTTCCTCTAATTAGATTATTTCTAATAATCGAGACATAACTTTTCATTAAGATGAAATCTGCCAAGACTGGCAAGTATGTGAAAGCTTTACTTTGTTTTCTGCAGTCATTAAAGAACAATAGAGATATAACCAATAAACAAAACAGAACGAATGGACAACAAACAATCCGCACGTCGATACATAGCAAGCCAACAATACAACTAATTTTCTTTCTGTTTTTCTCAATATGAAACATAAACCAAACAGATCCAAATCAAGAAGTTCAAGAAGTGCTTCCTTTTCGATAAGTCGAAATCAGTCTAAATGTTTTGGCGTGTAACACTTGGACTATTCTTTTTTTTTTTTTTTCCAAAAACAATGTTATTAACAGGATTACGGCCAATTTCGAAAAGCAAAGGCTTGTTTTTTCTAAAATTGTTGGTATATCTGTGCTGTTCTAAAATAGCAAATAAGTAGAAATGGCTTTGGGTCTAGTGGGATTGTTTTCAACTGTGCGCATTTTCAATCCATTCGTGCTTTACAATACTTCACTGATGTTCTTCTGACTTTCTTTTTATTCATACATACCCTACAGTTGAGTCCTGATTAACGGGCTTATTTAGACCCCTCTAGATACAGCTGGTCCGAGCCCATATTAATAATGCCATTACACATGCCTTTGTAGTCTACAGTGTCCTAGGTCTGCATTTAAAAAGCATTGGATTCTCTACAATTAAATATTTGAGTGGAACTCCCTGTGGTCACACAGAGAAAGTCTCCCTAAAGTGCCTCTCATCTGAACTCTTGTGTAATTGCTGTCCAGTCGTTACATGGAGATTTCCAGAGTTATCAGGATATGAGCTGAACGATTTGAGGGTAATGGTACAGGGAGGTATGTGCTCAGGACCCCTTATTTATATTTTATGGCCTGAGACAGGACGCTAGGGTTAACCTCATCATGCAGACACGCCATTATTGCTTCTCATCTTCTGTGCCATTGATTGCTCTCAGCCAGTACCCCCATCATCAGCCCTAAATACCTGTAACAACCACATGTGAGCTGATGGATTTTCTGCAATTACACCTGAATGCAATTTTGTCATGATGTTCGAGCATAGCCCCTGAAATAGAATTCATACCCCATAAGGATTTAAACCTCTGTATATCAAACCAGTTTTAATATAATATAATTAGTACTATTAATAATAATAATGCTAATAATAATTATAATAATGAATAAAAAGCAGGTGAAAAGGAAGGCAGAAAGAAACACTGACAGATTGCGGATAATATAATAATATTAGTAATTTACATTTAGATCCATCTGTCAAGGGCAGTTGGGAGAATTTGGGACTCAAATATTAAAAGCATTTCTTATCTGAGTTAACAGCCTCTGTCCAGGGAAAATGTATCTTATTGTTCAGTTTTATGGTATGTAATGGAGTCTTTACACTACAACCTAATTCTCCAGTAAGCTAAAACATTAATATTCAGTTCAATTCACTTTTATTTATACAGCGCCAAATCACAGCAACAGTTGCCTGAAGATGCTTTATATTTTAAGGTCGACCCTACAATAATACATACAGAGAAAAACCCAACAATCATATGACCCCCTATGAGCAAGCACTTTGGCGACAGTGGGAAGGAAAAACTCCCTTTTAACAGGAAGAAACCTCTGACAGAACCAGGCTCAGGGAGGGGCGGGGCCATCTGCTGCGACCGGTTGGAGTGAGAGAATACTGATAATAGGTAGGTAGATACAGTAGATAGCTGTGGCAGTTTATTATCGCAGAATACTGACTAAAAAAAACAAATACTAACTGGCTACTTCATTCGTCACAGCTCACTTGTGACTTGCTTTTTTTATGGCAAAGGTTCGGTAAGGTGCTGGAAATGTTCCTTGCAGACTTTGGCTCACATATACAATATTTACACTGTGATGATGACATGATGCAAATGTTCTTTTCCACCACATCTATAATGTCCTCTGTTGGATTGAGATCTGGGGACCGTGGAGGCCATTTGAGTTCAGTGGAGTCATTGTAATATTCAAGAATCCAGTTTTAGGTGAGCTGATGTTTCCCCCTGTAAGTAGTCACCACAAGATGGGCACTCTGTGGTCATAAAGGGATGGACATGATCAGCAACAATATTCAGGTGGGTTGTGGAGTTTTAAAAAATGCTCAGTTGGAACTGAGGAGATCAAAATGTGACTACTCCAAAAACATCATCCGCCTGACCTGTTGCTACAAGGCAGGATGGATCCATGCTTTCATGTTGTCAATGCCACATGTATTTACACCATCACACTGACACTGCAAACAGGTGTATTCAGCAACAGCGATCACGAACAATGCACTCATGTTGGTGTTACACGGACATGTACGTCCACCTTAACAGACCAAGCAAAGGCCCCCATGATCACCACAACCATCACTGCACCCAGCAGAGGTTGACCCGGCTTGCAGAGCCTCAAATCTGATAAATCTTTGATATAATGGTCACAATGAACCGAGGTCACACTGACCTCAGGGATGCACCGTCAACATGTTGGTGCCAGATATCACAGGATTTCCACCAGAGGTCCTCTTTCCACTCCCTAAAGTGCCACAGCTATTTTGTCAGTATGAGACAAACCTACACAATATTAGGGAACTGTTTCTGTGTTGTTGTTGATCGGTGTGGGGCTAATGTTGAATATACATTTTGTGTTTAAAGAGAGTCAAGCGCTCTGCTTAAAGCCCCACATTTTTAAACATTTAAAACTATAGAAACTTTGTATTTCTTTTATTAAGATGTTCAGCATTTGCTGTGTAATCAGTTTTGTAATACTACCCCTTTTTTTTTTTCTAACAATGTGCCAAATAATTAAGTTGGGAAAGGCTTCTTTCTGCAAGTCCATATAGAACTAAAAGTGTGTGTGTGTGTGTGTGTGTGTGTGTGTGTGTGTGGGGGGCATATGGGCATATAACGCCCCTCCCTTTCATAAGCTGCTTACAGAACAACAGTGGGTTTTGTTTGCATTGCAGATGAGTGGGTCTCCGAGGACACAATTTAATGAACATGTAGGTCATTTTTGATATGCTGTATACAGTAGTATTAATTGTTGAGCTTGCTTCACAAACTCCAGCTGAGATTATTGTGGTTTCTAAGTAAAGAGGGTACATATGGGGGTTAAGTACTCTAACAGCATAACAGGGAGTGACTGCGGATAGACAAAGAAGCCGTTTAAAACTGTCTCTTTGCATTTGTGCAAATGTTAATGAAGCATTGGGCCCTCAACGGAATCTGCCATCAGACAATCTGCTCTCCAACGTGAGATTTGCTGAATGACGGAAGCAATTAACGTACAGCATTATACAGAAAATGCAGATAGAAAAGGCAGCATTTTTTTTTACATTGATTTTATTATCTTTTTTCCCACTTTGCAGCAGTCTCAGTGCAGTTGGGCAGAAGCATTTTAGAGGATGGACATTATGTTCAGCCATCATGATTCTGAACCTTTAATTGTTTATAACCAGCGAATGGTAATATCTCTAATTTTGCATTTTGCTTTTCCGAGATCAGCTCTAGAAATTATTTCATGTATTACATTGTTAGACTGTATACCACATATAATGTCTAAGGCAGGACAGGCAGGAGGGAAAAAGTCATATAATAACATTTATAAATAAAAAAAGAAAGTAGTATCTCTGATGCAACTCTCTAACCTGTATCATTATTATTATTTATTTTTGCTACAGTCCCACAGTGCTCTATCAACATACCATGTCTGGATCAGTGTTTGAGTCATTCAGTAACAAAGATCATAGCCTCCTGGTCAAACACAGCTATTTAGCTGTCTCATTACTTATGAATTATAATAAGAGATGAGCATCTCTGGGGCACCGGACACCAATCATGTGGCCATAAATGTGCCATAATTGTGCTTGATTGCAGAACTTTTTGTTAATGGGTGGTGCATGTATCCTCAGATCAATACAATGGCAGACAGTAATGGTTTGGTTGGGAGGAGTTTGCCAATAGGGCAAAGCTCTCTTGGGAAAGATGGTAAGTGGAGACCTGCCAATTTCTTTGTATCCTCTCTGTTGTTTTACTTCTATTTCCCTGCCCCTACCTCTCTCACTCCCCACCACCACCTTGGTTTTATAATGAAGCCTCAGACAGTTGGGAAGCACTAATGTCCAATCCCGCCCACTGCTCCATCCCTACTCCCTAATGCACATTCCCAGACCAGAGCACAATTAAAATTTCAGAAGAAATTTCAGCCCTCCTTTATTATTTAAAGCATCAAAAGCTGCTGCTTCTGCATTTAGGGGCCGAGGAAAGACAAAAGAGGGTGTGGCCTTGTATTTTTTACCTGAGAATGATTTGCTAAGATTAAAAGAGCCAATTAAGACATTTTTAAATTTATCTGCAAGCTTGAAATCAGCATGTCCCTTGCTGATTTGCAGGGGCTTTATGATTGACACAGCTAATTAAATGGCATAGCAGAATGTGCCAACAGGTGCAGAAAGAGACCTACATTTGGATTTGATTTCTTTACTTCAAAACCAGTTGTGCTGAATTGTTGTTTCTAGTCCTTATTTAGAGTTTCTTGGAATTTTTTGATGTGTTTAAGGGATGTGGAAATTTCCTTGCATGCAGGGTGTTGCGGGTATTGAAAACCATGCTTTCCAGAATCTTGCAAAGTCACTGAGTAGCCATCTTATCAGCCACTATGACCCCTTGCGGATAAGAAATGCTCCTTTTGCGTTTTGGGCGGGGAAGAAATGTGACTTTGCCTCGCTGTCTTCATGCCTCCTGTTTTTTATGTAGGTCTGAATGGGCATCAGGTGCCGTGCGGGACTCACAGATCAGTGTTTTCCTTTGTTGTTTTTCTGGCATAATCACGCAGATTTCTGCTGTGTGTTGTGGATGGCAGTCCCTTTGTTTTTGCTCCATCCGGGGAGATGTGCTCATGCATATAATGTATAACAAATCACAGCTCCCGTTAAAGTGCCATCACCCGCATCCTCCTACAGCGTCTGCTTTGTAATGCAGTTTGTATGTTACGTAGTATGCACATATATCGCTTCATCATTTAGCAGAGCACCTACTGCCTGGTTCTCTGTAAAAAGTAATAATACCTCAGAGCAGCTGTCCTAAATCACCCTCTGACATTTTATTGAATCACAACTGAATGCACATAAGCCATGAGCCTTAGTAGCTTGAGAGTAAGATCATAGAAATGGAGAAAAACAGACCAGGATCCTTCACGGGAGCACAGACGGCATACCAAACCACCGGCACGCGATTAGAACAACTGCTGCAGAAAAACCATGTTACCGACTAAATAGACAAGAGTGTGTTTACTAGCTCAGTGGATTCTTCATGTGAATCGGTCACATAAAAAAAGAAGAAAAAAAACCTGTGCTGGGAAATATTGCTGGCTTTAGTCTGATTGACTCATTAGATACACTCATTTCCCGGGGTTAAAGTTCAGCCTCGCATGTTCAGATGACCGAGTTTAGTTATTAGTAAAATGTCACACTCACGAGGACATGGATGAGTTGAAGTAGTCACGGTTACACCTGGCCTCAGTGCAACGTGGCTCACCGCATGAAGAAGCTATATTAAGCCCGTGTCACTCCACCATACAGTCTCTGGCCTTGCTCCTACAGTATATGCGAGAGGCCAGCCATGCTGTAGGTGTTGGTTAAAGTAGGTCATTCCACCTTATTGCACTCTGTTGGTAGTGAGGAGATATGTGGAGCAAAAAATTACAGATATGAGTGACTGTTATACATTTATGATAGAGTAACTTACAATGTTGTGGTTTCTTGTATGTTTTTTTTCTAGTCTGGTAGCGGTTCTAACCAAAGGACGCTGTGTTGTTCACTTTCAGTTTAAAGGAATCCATTTACACACTTTTCTTTTGCAAACAGAAAAAAAAACTTTATGTTGCATTAATATTTTAAGCTTATTACCTTAAAACCTCCGAATTGGCACCTTCAGGATCCATGAGTGCCGGGTTGTTAGTCTGTGACACACCAGGGGGAAGTCGAGCGAACAAAGACTGTCAAAAGTGTGGTAGGTTTAGCACAGTTAGCTGTGGCTATTGTTGGTTTGGCATTATTACCAAGAGCTGACACACTTACTTTAATATTTTTGAGAATAATGTGTGGCCACCTTAACCTCCCAGTGCATTCAGGTAAGTTTACTGGGTTTATTGAAGTGAAAGTAATAACTGTACAGGTGTCTGAGTGGGATGTCTTACACTCATTTCTTTCTGTTTTTATTTTACTTTAACTTAAGGTAAAACAAGGTGTATGGCATTAGAAACAACTTCAATTTAAGCATACAGATCTCTACAGTACAACCCAAAGGAGACATAAGAAAACAAAATGTGCATTTTTAAAAAATTGAAAAACACAAAAACTCAAGTAAAAGCTGTGAACAGTAAAGCTGAGGGGTAATTAGACTACACATCTCACTCTAAATCGAAAAAATGAACTCTACTGGGATAAGAAACATAATCATCCTTTACAGCAAATGTATCCCTCTTAACTCTAGAATCAAAAGTGAGTTTCTCCTTTTGCAAAAATAATTTATCACACTGAGTCTGTCAACTAGTGCGGGTGACTCAGCTGTTTTCTGATTGCAACCAGCGGTATTTTAACAATATTAGGGAGGACTTTAAACAGCTGTGGCATCGTTCCCAAGTACAAGATTTAAAGACCTTTTCTATACTGTCTTTTTCATCCTTTAATGAAAAATTCCAAGACATTTCCAGAATGTATGGTATTCATCTGCCTTTTAAGCTCTGGCTGATATTTTGCCAAATAAACTCTTTCCAGTGCAGTGAGTGTGTTTCTTTTTCTTTTCTGTAGGATAGATAGATAGATAGATAGATAGATAGATAGATAGATAGATAGATAGATAGATATTAGAGATCATTCTATAAAAACTGGAGGCTCTATATATGTAGAAACAAAACCATAATGTGCCAGGTCCATAAACTATATCTTGTAGTTTATGTTCAAATTCCAGCATTGCCAGTAAAATGTCAATCATTAGCCACCCAGGAGATATGCAAGGCACATAAGAACAATTAGCTTCATCCACCTTAAACCAGATATTGACGCAATGATCCATTTCTCAACTTTGCTTGGGTACCTTTGCCTGTTTCCAAAGAGTTCTTTATTTAACACATACTGCTACTTGTTTTAAGATCTTTGGCATTAAGCCAGCTTTCTTCTGATTGGCTGTCACTTATAGGCAGAAGGTTTGAAGCACATGTGGGCGGAGTTACTCTGCTGACATTCCATTAGTTTTCCATTGTAGACTAGGTAACTGACTTGGACTGTGTTGAACTTCACAGAAACTCCACAATTTTCTTTGTGTTGTTATAGAAAAGAATCACAATCCAAATGCCAGTTTTATTTAGGAAAATATAGTCTGTGTCAGAATGAAAGTGCAGACATGCCACAGGAAGAAGAATTCAATTTAGCTTACTGTACTTTTAATGTGGTTGCACGGAGGAATATTTTTAACATCTCAAAGGTTGTTTCATTTCAGTAGCTACAGACGCTCCCACAACTTGACGTGAAGGAGTAAAGAGATGAACTTTCAGCCTGCGATTCGAAAAATAGACCTCCAGCTCAATTATTCATCTCTGAAAAAGAGTCATTACACCACAGATTCTTAAAAAGTCAGCGTGCTGAGTCCCTTGGATATTAAAAGGGGAGACTTGAGCACTCGGTTTGGTGCATGACCCCACAAGAAGAAGAGCCTTGCTGCAGAGCTTTTAGTTATTTTCATACCTGACTAACAATATCACCAGCACTTGTCCCACCATCACCTTGGTTAGCTTTAAGCACATTGCCCACTGATTGCACTAATCCAATCAGATAGATCAGGTGTGCCAGCTGTCACACCGAGACACTTGGCAGTAGCATAGGAGAAAAGCAGGCTGTGTAACAGCCGGTGAGCAGCCATGCAGAGCGGATGTGTCCTGTTAAATAATCCATTAAGACTTTTTCCCCCCCCTTTTTTTTTTTTAAAACTCCACCAGCCTCTTTAGTTGCATCCACATTAAACTAACAGTTCAGCAGTTTTCTTTATTTTTACTTATATAATGTTTTACAATAGCCCTCCCTTTTCCCCTGCTGTATGAGAAGGCAGGATGGCCTTGTGGAATCGCAAGTAGCACATTTAGAGCCTTCCAAACACTGAAAATGTTGTCCACTACAATGCAATGCATACAAAGCTATGCCACTATTTCTGCCTATTGTTACTGTGTCCTCAAACGAGAAGGGAATCCCAGCGCTGAATGCCTTGATTACCGCCCACCCCTGACTAACTGTATTATGTTTTCAACAATGGGTTTATGAAGCCAAACAAAGAGAATGTCGACTCATATTACAAAAGGATCAAAAATACCTTTGCTGCCGTTATTGTACCAAAGCATAAGTGCACAGAAGAGGATTTTCATTTAACTTGAGAATCTTCTCTTACATGATACTACTTTTGCTCTGATAGGAAAGACCACAGGTAACTAGAGTAACAAAGTAAAAGATAAATGTAAAAAAAAAGCAATACTTTCTCAGTTTTTACATTAAGAAAATTTCTGTATCATAGGTTTATGAAAAAAATTATTTGATATGTAAACGAGGCCTTCGATAACAGGAATCAGAAATTTTGATTAGATCAAGCAACACAAAATGAAAATGTTTAATTCTGTTCGTATAGAAGGGAATTTTACTTCATGTTTTTAAGTTACGACATAAATGAAAAAGTTTCTTCTCATTATGAAGAATAAAATAAATTAGGCTGTGTGTTATATTTGGACCCCACTTTAAACGAAGACATTCAAACAGGGATACAACAGGAACCTTTGATATATGGAAATGCTAAATAAGAGGTGGCGTCTGTGTAAGAATATCAAAACATCTTGAATAAACTGCCTTTACAGTCATATATTATGTTACATATATAATAAAAATCCACCATTTGTTCTCAAAACTGTCATTTCTGATTAGATGTAATAATAAACTTCCTTTACTTCTAGTGAGCTACTGATTGAAGTTCATGTAACATGTTATTGAATATGCACTAATAAGAATAAAGGCTGGTAAAAAAGAAACACCAAAATCTGTATTTTGCACATTTCCTCTTCACAAATATACAAGCACGAGAATTCATTGTTTAAATTGTGCATTTAAAAGATCTTAATATAGTTTCCCCTCTAGACAAAACCCCGACTACATCCCTTCAACTGTAGTACAATCAACAAGTGTATATGCATGTGTATATTTTTAGTTTATATGAGAAAGTCACATCCTGTTTTTTCCTTTATTATACTTTAATGTTCATTATAACACGCACATATGGATTTATTCTGCCTGAAGGGAATCTGGCCTGCTAGGTGAACTCATTTATTGTATCCTCATCTTGTCCACTTGGTGGAAACTGCACTCGAGTTTGATAGCATCCTGAGAACTGCCACAGGCACTGTGAATATGTGCACACTTCACTTTTTCCCATGTCTAAAAAAGCATTGTTCAGGTTCCCCTTTCCCCTTGCCACACTTCTTTGAACTCCAAATGACACGATTTCTCTCCGAGTCCGACTGCTTGATAGTTACTCGGTTGGACAGATAGATAGTATGAAGGGTGGTGACGAGTGAGCAATTCGTGAATGTACATGAAATAAAATAAACAACCAAAAATTGGGACAGAGAGTATTCGCCTGCAGGCGCGCTGTGACTCGGACTACCTTCCTCTCGCCAAACTGCTTTACCCTAAAGGTGAAACCCACAAGGACATCTGGATACAGGGGCAGCAAGTGTTTTTGAGTGTCTGTGTGCATCGCAGAAAGAACGCCAATACTGTCATTTAGTTTCAAAGGTGAGAAGTAATATTTGCCATCATTTTTATATATTTTTATCCAAGACTGTGCAAACCGAAACTCTTCTCACTCCCAGACTAATGGTGCCCTTTTATGGTTTGTATCCCCTCATGTCAGGGTGACCCACCAGATTAATTTAACGGAACACAAACTTTAGGATGTGTTTCCACCTTTAATGAAGAATATATTCACAAGACGCATCATTACTGAACAACTAAGTTAATAATATGTGTGAAAAGGGGCCAGCTGCTATGTCGGTCTTACTCTAATTCGGTCATGTGCACACCTCGCCTGCGCGTCTGCTTTTGTCTTGAATACTTCCAGGTCAGCCTAACGCAGGCAGCGGCCGTGCACTGAGCCGTCCAGGTTGCCCAGCATCTTCAGCTGGGAAGGTCTGTCCCTTAATCCCTTGTCCTGTGTTAATGGTCCACCCTCGGGGCCCCGGGGCAGCAGTCTGAGACGGAGGATGAGTGAGCAGCGAACTTCAGAGAAGAGACTGATGTAAATGTGAAGAAATAGGCTGTATGGATGAGAGAACAAAAAAGTCAAAGAACGGCCTATATAAAAAAAAAAAAAGAAAAGCAGGGGAGGGAGGGAGTGGAGCGCTGGACAGGCGCTTTCTCCTACCTCATGGGAATGCAGCAACTCAACCCTAGTGAGTAAACTAGAGGGCTGCTCCGACATGTCAAAACAAGATCACAAAACTTATTTGATCATGGGTAAGATGAAGACGTGATGTCCCACTTGGTCGGAGTGTGATGTCTTATCCCGGGCTTTTATTTTTAACAGAAAAATGTACTGCTGCCTCTCTAGGCTTCTGTGTGTGGCAGCGTGCTCTGCGAGATGTCGTTTTGAGTTACGCGTCACGCTGGATGTCCGTATAGCAGAAGTATCGCCCTGAAAAGGTCTAAAACGTCTTTAAAAAACTTGTAGCTGCTGACTAATCAGGCCCAGGGGAAAGTGTTAATGTTAGTAATGACTATTGTGTCTGGAGTGGGTCGTCAATCGGTGCACTTTACAGCAAATATTTGCAAGCTCTGCTGGAGTTATGCACCTCAGTACTGTATTAAATACTGTATAATGAGCAGATGTGTTTTTGCAACAAGAAAAGAGACGTCTGTTTCCATTTCCTGTCCACTGAGTTTTGTAGTAAAATCTACATCCCATCTGTTTCATTAAGCACGGTTTTAATTTAACATCTGTCATTCTTTTTACGTGCCTCCGCTGTGATACATGGGAGGCAGATTACATTTTCCTCTCTGTATTTCTTTGAAAAGGGACAGCACAGAGCCGGTGGGAACTTTTTAATTCGATCGCTAGAATGGCTGATTATAGCGCTTCCCGATTAACTGTTACTAATAATGAATAAGTGTTTAGTAACCTAACTTTTTTACGATATTAACGTTCATTTGTATAGCACCTATTAAAGTGCTTCGTACTAACAAATTGTACATGCAGCGAAACACACAGTGATATATGAATAAACAGGCCGACATAAGGCATGAAAAGGAAGTAACAACAGAGATGAAACAGAAAGTGCAAAAAGTGCAACATCAAGGATAACTTCTAGTGTTAATTTAAAATAAACTAAAAATGAAGACACAAATTGTTTATGTTCATACAGCTCCATCAGTAATGGTACTTTCAGCTGTGTTGGATCAAGGTCACATCTAAAACCTGCAGGACACCGGCCCTCAAGGCCTGGAGTTGGCGATCTCCTGCATAGGATAACCTCCCTAATCAGTGCATTTATTTGTAGTTTATTATGTGTATTGAATTATTATTGTAGCCATATTATAAATTTTTATATTGTGTATTCTTAAGGCTTTTTTTCCATGCTGGCCTTTTTTACATTTCCTCGTAGTGTGACAGGTTTTGTTACTGCACAAATGATTTAGTTGAGTTAAAAATAGGTGTTCGTTTTCTGTCTCATGCCAAGACATGTATATGTGTTACTTCTAGACCATTTATCAACTGTACTGGCAATATTATTGCCACTGGTCATGGTCATGTGACCTATCAGTTGATTTAAGGCGCCACCCTGTGTTTCATTATCTGATGAAGAGCAGGCCATACATACATACTACATAAAACTCAGTATTGCCAATAGAGAAAACACGTATTAATTTTCTTTTTTATGATTGCAGAAGAACACCTTGTGTTTCTGCCTGTTTAAAGTTTCCTCGATCCTCCCAAGCCATTTCTAAATTTTGAAAAATAGAGTTAAATTTGAGCGTCAGACAGACAGACACACACACACACACACAAATGTAAAAAAGAGGGCCCCACAAGTTTTCAGAAAGCTCAAATGTCATGGTTCATCATTGAAAATCATTGAAGCATTCTTCGATGTGGTAGGTTCTTCACTTTACAAAAGTGCCTTGAGATCCCTTTTGTTATGACCTGACACTCGATATGTATAACAATAGAACAAAAAAATTAACTGAAAGTAGAAGAATGTAAGAACATAGTATATTATTTCAAAAGGTCAACCCTGTGTGTGTATCTGAAAAGTCACTCTTGAACTATCGTTAGTGTTTAAGCTATGATAAAGCTGTGGAAAATAAATACTCCTCACACCACTTTTTTCATTCATTTCCAGGTGATATACATGTCGTCTCTAAAAGAGTAGGATGAAACGCAAGAAAAGAAAACAACCTTGCCCTACTTACAGCAGTCTCCTGTATTGAAATGAATGTGTACGTCTGGTTATCATGCATGACAGATGCTCTGCCATATGGGTACATACAGTCTTAGTATTATGGGGTGTCTCTATTGTACAGTGCACTCACTGTAGAAGAAAAGGCTAAATGTGTGCAACCCTTTCACCGTGCTAAAGAGAGGACAAATGCATTGTACAATCACATCATTTTAGTCTTGCTCAGATTTTGTAGAATTGCAGCTTGAAGCTTTTTCATGTATTTTTCAAGCAACCAAGAGCACGCGCACACATGTGCACATACGCGCACATACAGATGCTGCGCAGGAAGGTGCCTGCTGTCATTTTAACCTGTTGTCTACATGCCCTCACAGGCTGCACCACATTGATTTGAAACACACAGAAAGCTGCAGCTAGAGCATCAAGGGCAGGAGTCAATGCACCTTCAATCCAGAAAATTAAGACTGGGAAAAGTGAGAATCGTTGAAACCTTTAAGAAAGTGTAGATTAAAGTGCTGGCATGGAGATGGAAGAGGAGAGGATCAGGGGTGAACAGCAGGTGAGGAGATAGTGGAACCCACTTTATGGGGATTTCATCAGGATGACTGTCAGAAGAATAAAGGCCTTGCTGATCTCAGCCAGATAAATTAGTTCTTTGTGAAGGTTTTTCTGACAGTGAACTCAGTAGCAGGTGCATTAAAAAGTCCACAGAAAATATACTGAGGTCCAGCATCAGAAACCCTTCAAGAGCTCACACAGTAAACAAATACCATGTGTTTTTCTCTGTGCAGTTAAACTAACCTCTGTGGTGAGAACGTCCTAATTTGAAATGAAAGATCTCAGACGAGAAACGGGGGAATAGATTTCTTATTCTCCAGCCTCAGGAGTCGGCAGTCAGTCAAACTACTCTGCAAACAGAAATATTGCGTTTATACCAGTCCGAGAATACGCACATCTCCACTGTTGATCTAAATGAGGCCCCTGTCATGTAAAAATAAATCATATTAAATGTACGGAATATATTTTAATCTTGAACGGGTTCAATTTCCCAGCTATAGGCAGTGTCACAGGGCAGACCTTACAAATCTATCAATTTGTATGTTTCTGTTAGTATTCCTTTATTTCATATTATGCGTACCACATCCATACTTGTGTGTTATATGAGGTTTGGCAGGGTAGCGTTTGGCAGCTGTTACTGGAAATGACATTTCTAATGACTGGCTGCAATTTCTTTGCTCAAGCTACTGCATAAAAAAAACTTTTAGAACTTTTGATCAGACCACATATAATACTCAATTCTTTTATAGCAAATATGACAGTTTGACTAACACTATAAAACACATGTAATGTGATGTATGGTGGGGACTTGCCAAAGCTAGCATTGCCATCATCACTACAGAATAAGTTGGTAAGTAAGAACAAGTTCTAGCAAATCTTCAAGCTCTAGTCTCAGCTAACAGATTGTTGTTTGTGTGCTACTCAACAATTAGTTTAGCTTTTCACCTGCTTTACTTTGGTACTAAAATTAGATGTTGGTTGGAGTTAACATGCAAGTGAAAAGTGATACTGAATGTTTCCCCTTTATGTTTAAATTTGGCTTGTGAGGCCGATCTTACCGTTGCCATAAGCAGGTGCACTGTAGCATCAGCCCCAAACAACACAATGTCTGTGTGGCGGAGGTGTGGTCCCGGGCGCGGCTGCAGGGGAGGAGTGATGCAGTGAGCTCAACGGGGCGGTGCTGGAGATGCCGGTGAGAACAGCTGATGGCGATTTGGACTGATGGTGGTTTCCTTCCCTTTTTATAGTGAGACGGAGAGGAGCGGAGGGAGAGGGAAATCAGCTGGGACCGACAGCTGTCAGACTGTGTTCAGTCATAACCGGGAAAACTATAAATAAATGTGGAATCTGGTGATAAAGACCTGTGTGTGTGTGTATGTGTGTGTGTGTGTGTGTGGTGTGTGTGTGTGCTGTGTGTGTGTGTGTGTGTGTGTGTGTGTGTGTGTGTGTTGGTGTCTGTGGTGTAGTGCATTTCACAGTCTGTATCTCTTGGATGCTAATGACTTTAATAAAGGGGAGTGTTGATGCTCTGGGACTGATAATGGGCCGATCAGGTTGCAAATGCATACAATGATGGTCTAGACAGTTGTATTGATTAAAATATAACCATTTCCACTATTCAGAATTGTACAAAACAGTGGACTAAGTAGAATAAGCTTGGTTTTTTTAAATTAACTAATTAATTTTTTTGCTTTTTGTTAGTTACATAAGCATTTTTTCTGTTTTACCTGGTTTTATCAATAGTTAGTCTTGGTTCTGAGTAACATCAGATGATCTGTAACATAATTACAGATCCAACTGAAACAGTCAGTTTGTGGGAAAAACAAAAACAGGCTTGTTCTTTGCTAGAACACAAGTTATGTTTAATGGTACCAAACTGCTATGGGAATATTAGCTTCTCCAGCCAAAGGACCGATGAGCTTATACTGCATCGGGGCATTTGTTGTCCATCTGTCCACTCAAGGGTCGCAAGAATCACTGCTCCTCCTGCAGTATTTTCTAGTGCAAATGCAATACTTATGCAAACATATGTGCACATGCATATTTTGCCATATACAAATGGAAAAATTATAAGTGAACACAGAAAACATAGATTAAGAGGGCTTTACCATTAAGGAGACACAGGGGAAAAACAGAGTTACAGACATAACAGCAAATGGACTGGAACAACAAGTGGGCTGGAAAGGCCAGAGAATAAAGGATGGACTTTTAGTCTAGACTTAAAAGCAGAGATGCAGGGTGCTATTATTATGTCAAGTGGTAACTGATTTAAAAAAAAAAAAAAACACTGAACAGTGAGTGCAAAGCCTTTGTCACTTTTTTGTCTGAGGTGTGACCTTGGGACATGCTACAGAGCTTTGCCAGGAGATCGGAGAGACCTGGTGGCTGAATGTGAGTGAATGAGATTGGTAACATAAGCTGGGGCCTGCCCATTATGAGCCATAGAAACAATAGTTTAAATCTTAAAGTTAATTCTAAAATAGATAGGTTGGCAGGACAGTGAGCTTGCTTCTGCAACCTGCAACATCTGCAAATGTGTTAAATCACACAGTGGAATACCTAGATATGGGAATTACAGTAATCCAGACAGAAACTAATACACACATGGATGGCTTTTGAATATTTGAAGTTCACTGATAATTCTTAAATTGTAATAACTTAAGGATACATTTGTTTATCAAAGCAAAGCTCTGGCTCAAGAATAATCCCCAAGTCTTTTGCATGAGACTTAAAATGTGGCGTTAAATGACCTACCTTGCCAGCAAAGGAGCTACTAGATTTGGTAGGACTAAAGATGAAAAGCTCTGTTTTATTACGGTTTAATTGGAAGATATATCTTCAAAACCTTTAAATAGAGACTGTAAGAAATCACATCATTTTAGTGGGAGCTACATCTGTAAGTCATCAGCATAGAAATGAAAGAATCTTATATTTTCAAATAGCAAAAATGGACTGGTCACAGGACGGATGCCTGAAGGAACCCACGAGAACTACTCTAGCATAGGGTGAAGAAAGCTGGCAGGTCAACACAGCGAAAACCTCGTTCTTAATACAAGACTTTAACCAGCGTAGAAGTGTTCACTTAATGCCAAACTGCCATTTGAGGAAAGCCAAAAGAATATTGTGATCCACAATGTCAAAAGCACTAGTAGACTTAACAAAATCAGGGTCGTGTTATTACAGAATCCAATGTGAGTTAGAATTCACCTTCAAAAACCCTGCTCCAGTACTATGAAGGGCTTTTGAAGCCAGATGGAAATAAATTAATGAACCTCTTTGCCCAAATTGTAATCTAGGTGATATTTGTTATATTGGTTTAAAGGGACCCCCTCCCCCAAATTGCTCCGGTGTAGATGAAACTTCCACACAAGGGTCAACTAACTGGTCTTTACCCATGCTGTGCTCAAGGTCCATAGTCATTCTCTGTGGATTTTTATTTGCTTTAGAAGAAGAAAATTAAAGAAGAAGAAGATTTATCATTTTCTTTCTGTGCTTCACACTTGAATCAGGTGAGCGGCCATGTCACTGACATTTTGGTTTCTGTAATCTGACATTTGAAACCAAAAACAACAGCTGACATCAATTTCTTTTAGATACACACGGCAAAGGTGAGCACTCTTAATAGCAAAGGAGGGCAACATCTGGAGAATACAAAGCAAGCGATCTCTGATGCCAAGTCTCACAGGAAGTTTCTACCCTTCACTATCCTCCCTGAAGCCATGACTGCTGTAAAATTATTTTCCCCTAATTGCCTGTCACACTGCCACAAAGCTGTATTCGGGATTATTCACAATGCACAAATTCTCTGGGTCAATGGATGGAGAGAAGCATTCGCATGGGTTGATGAAAATGTTCTAAAAAAGTTCTAATGGGGTATCAAGCATGTCCCTGAGCATGTGCAGTGACGTGTTTGCCCATGCAGAATCTGTGCATTTCGTGTTTTGTGGAACAAAACAGGCTTAAGCCACCATGTTGAGGAAGAGGGGATGTGGAGGGTTTGTCAAAACACCTCAAATTTGCAGCTGTATCGCAAAAGTCAGTGGTTGTTCCTCGGAATGTATCCGTTTTCCTACTTTTGTTTGAGTGCAAGTAGTACGCCAAGTACCAAAATCTGAGATACTCCGCACTCTGTAAGTACTAGCAAACTACAAATGAAGTATTGCACATCCGCGGTACGGCTGAAACCACTGAGGAAACCTAAATTGTATTTTGCAGCACAAAGTCTATTTATAATCACTTCACCAGATTCCCATTTTCCATCTCTCTTAGCTGTAGGCACAGGTCCATCTCTGTATTACTAGGGAATCATGAGAATGATCAGTTTGACAGTACCTTAGCTGTGCTGTGTATTACTGCCTGCAGAATGAGCAATGAATCTCTGATTACATTTGGATTTTTTTTTTTTTGAGTCGGTGGATGCTCACTTTTGCAAGGCCATTACGTGTATTTGTGTTCGTAAAGCGAATCATTTGCACCATCCCTGCATGAAAACTAAATATTCATGTTTTCTTTTGGTTTGTTTTTCTCCGAAACAAAATAGCCATCCCAAATGTAACCTACGGGCATTATTGTGGTAAAAGTAAAGATCCCAAGTGGGCTACTGGCTGCAGTTTGTAATGTTGTCGACAAACCCTTTGTCCAAGGCAGGCCCAGCAATGCAATGTAATGTAAAAACAATCACCTTGTACAGAATGGTCACAAGCTCCCAGGATAGTTAAGTCGAAAGTGCATGCCATATTCTCTTTATTACCAGCTTTCGCTAATGTTTGTTCCCATAATGCACCACTGACCCATGTTTCTCACCTCATCATCTTCTAGAGGTGAGATCCTTTGGATATATGAAGCCCATGTGGAAGATGATGTACTGTGTTTCTTGTAGTATTGTTGCTTAACTCGCTCACATAAAACGGCGAGAAATGACCTTTTATTGTGTCATTGTAGAGAAACATTTTACACCGAGGCACTTACCGATCATAGAGTGTTTGCTTGCCAGCTAATTAGTAACGTGTAGGTGACAGTAACATTACATGGAACCTTGTAAATTCTCAGCATTTAGTGACCTTTTGTGACTTTGTGAGTGAGTTTAGAATTGAGGAATGGATGAGGGTTGAGAATTTAAAAACACCATGTGGGCAGACAGGTAAATACTCATTAAAGTCAGCACAGTAGTACTGAAGGCACTTTGTAACAATGTTCTGCTTTGCCCCCTTCTGATTTTCTAACTTTAAGGTTAACTTTAGACTGCTGGAACTGCTGGGGGAAAAACAACCCACAGCTGACACGGTGTTAGAGCCGGCACAGGGCGGTGAGTGATTCAAACTCACAGGATATTAGTTACACTGAGCGCAGACAGACCAGGCTTTTTGAACTAAGATGAATCAATAACTTTCGCTTTGAGTTATTCATTGATTAAGAAGTTGAATGAGTCTGTGCATTAATTAAGCTACAGAAAGAACCCAGAGTTCTATAGTGAAGCTGCACTGAAAACAAATAAAGAGCAGAAAAGCTGCAAGGCTTTTAATGGTTGTCTAACTCTGCCTTATAGTAAATTGGCTGGTGGTCGGTGACTTTCATTTCCTTTGCTCCGAGTTACCTCTGATGCTGTCTGGTACCTTTAAAAGCAATCCCATAGCCTGCAAGCTTTGCAGCACAACTAAGGCTCCTGTAATTTGGTGCCATCTTCTTTTGAAGATGAATTCGGCTGGGGTTACAACTCGCAAATTATATAGATTGCTTATGTTTCTCCTCGTTTCTGTTTTCGATGAAAAATGTCCACATTGAACAGAAATCATTTGTCTCTGCAAGATTTCTGTCCATCTTGACAGACTGGAATGTTTACAGAAGCAGAACTGTTACAAGCTCGACAGATATGATTCAGAGCTGTCATCATCCATTCAGAATCTAAACCAGCACTGTGATCAAATTCTCTTTTATTGCCATCCCTGGGGGTGCTTTAAGAAAGGGCTACGCATGAGTTTGTGCCCATTCAACGTGGAGACTTGGTACCCATGCAGTCCCTTTCTAATCCACTCTCTATTCTCTTTTGTGTGTATTATCAGTGCTTGCTTCAGTTTGTGCTGTACTCATGCAATAGTCTAAGGAGTTTGGAAAGAAAAGCGTCGGGACTTCTTTAAGTTGTTTGAGGATGTTTCACCTCTCATCTGAGAAGCTTCTTCAGTTCTAGGGTCAAATGGTGGAGAGTCCCAGATTTAAGATTAAGGGAGTGTCTCCCGAGAGGGAAATGGACCCCCTATTGATCCTCTACCTAATCACACGAGCCAAGGTGTGAAAGCGGGTGTAGGTCACAATCAGTCAAGGTTTCAGGTGAGCTCATTGTGAAACCTAGCCCCACGCTATCATGTGACTTCCTGAGTTCAGAAGGCCGAGTCTTGTCCGAGAGTCTTGTCCCGTGGAGGTGGCTCTTCTATGTTGTGCCATGCGCTTATGAAGTGGCTGTTTGGTCTCTCCAATGTAGAGGTCAGAGCATTCTTCGCTACGCTGTACAGCATACACTACGTTGTTAAGTTTGTGTTTAGGAGTTCTGTCTTTGAGATAAACCCGCTTTTGTTGCTTACCCTACAGACACGTTCCTTAGACTATGATGACCTGGATGATTGAGAACCTTTAGACACATACTCGTGCAATAGTTCACACATTGAGACTGACTGACTCGCACGCTCACATATTCTGTGAGTTAACTGCAGTGGATGGATAGATGGATGGATTGATGAATAGCATGAGACCACTAAGACTCCTGCAGATACTGCATAGAATAGCATCCAGGATCACGGTTTGTTTTTGTGCCTACCCTACAGACACATTTTTTTTTCCTGTGCATAAGATCATAGTTGCAAAGACAATAATAACAACTTGGACTTATTTTCAGCATTTCAAGTCTTACATGCAGATAAGTTCACCTGACCACACTGATTCTGTTTGGTTGGACCACCCAAGATATTCTCAGCTTACCAAAATTAATGCGATGTCTTCCTGTAATTACTCCCACACACAGAGGGCCAAGCCTCATTAACCTTTTGGCGCGGAACACCTGTGGACCACTTTTAAGTCTCTTTCTTCTTTTTCCTGCAAAATAGTTACCAGCATCATTATTTTTTACCTCAAATGCATGTATTCCTATTGTACCTTTCACTGTGTGATAATGGAGGGTTTGTGGTTCTTTTTTTAACCCTAATTTCAAGTGTGCTCTTCAGCTCAAATGAACAAAATGAGACCCAAGAATACAGACAGAAATAAGATTATGTGCAAACACTGTTTTCTCCATATTATTGTTGGGTCTTTACCCGACAATATGAAATGCCTCGAAGGCGCTGTATGACTAAATTGAATTGAAATTAATCATATTGCCTTTATTAGGATCTGTTTACATCCATGTCTGCAAAAGGGGGAAAAACAGCTTGGAAAAGCCGGGCAACCTGCAAAGGGACAGTCATTTATTTGTGCAGACGCCTGCTAGAGTTGCTTCTAGCTTGTTAATTATTTGTGAGCATGTTTTATTTTACTTCTGAAATGGAATAATTGATGAAATGTAGCTATTGACAGCAGAGCAATAATCTGAATACCTACATAAGTAGAAGGCACTTCCATAAAAAGAAAATGTGTGAAAAATAAGAACAAAGCTCTATGAAAGAACATGAGGGGAATGGATTTTCTCAAAACTAATTATTGGGCAGTATGTAGAGACTTTGATAAAACATCCCTCAGCCTTGAAGAGTAACTGAGATTTTCTTATGTTCAATAGCAGCGAGGATGAGCCATTATTCTTCTGAAGGCCGCTTGCCAATCTGATCAGTAGCATATTATTGTTGGACTTGTAAAACTCATCTGAAACATGACGCTGTTTTCTTCTTATGCTCCTTTGTCCCACCTCCCAGGTTCTTTTTCCTATGAAAGGAAATTTTCTCTTTTTCCCCCAAACCATATCAAGTTTTTCTCTGTTGGTTGTTTCTGTCATCAACACTATGAGTTAGGACTCGGCGTAACAAAATAACAGGTTGTGATCATATTTGAAAGAAAAAAGACGGGGACAGTAAGGGTGTTTGCCAGAAAAGTTGTTAGATCCAGCAAAGCTGTGTGGGCGCAGCTCTGACAGGGAGAAAGAGAGACACACACCAGGGAGTTTATTTTCCACTTCCAGTATGAAACGAGAGAGAGCAGCAGATCAAGGTTAACCTTGTTCCCAGATACACCTGTTTAACTACTCGTTAACACAAATATATAATAAGCCAGTCGCTTGGCAGAAACTCTCCACATTTAAGCATGTAGACACGGTCAAGGCTGCTTGCTGAAATCCAAATGTCTATCAGAATGGGGAGGTTGTTGGTCCCAGACAGGCTGGTCTGAGTATTTCAGGAATTGTTGATTTGCTGGGATTTTCTCATATAACCCTGTCTAGGTCTGAAAAAATGATATTTGCCTCATTGACGCCAGAGGAAGAGAATACCAGTCTGCTCTGAGCTGATAGGAAGTCAACAGTTACTGGGATAGCGACTCGTTAAAACCAGTTATACAAAACATGTTGAACATTAGGGAAGATGGGCCACCAAAACTGAACGATAGAAGTTTGGGAAAAACTCAGTTTCTACTGCGACCTTCAGAGGATAGGGTCAGAATTTGACAATAGCAACATGACAGAATGGACTCATCCTGCCTTGCAATAACAGCGGTGTGTGGGATATTTTATTTACACGTGTTTTGGGCCCTTAGTGTCAGTTGAGCATCATTTAAATGCTACAGCTTACCTGAGTATTGATACAATACTGACACAGCAATGACACAAAATGCCATGTCACAAAGCTCAAATCACCTCAAACTGGTTTCTTGGACATGACAATAAATTCAGTATACTTAAATGGTCACGACAATTACCAGATCTCAATCCAAGAGAGCATCTTTGGCATGTGGTGGATTGAGGGCGTCACAGTTGACAGATTTGCAATAACTGTGAGGCTATCATGTCGATATGGATGTTTCCAGCACTTTGTTGAATCTAAGTAACAAAGAATTAAAGCAGCTTTGAAAACAAAAGTGGTCCAACCCGGTTCCTGCAAGGTATGCTTAATAAAGTGAGTGAATAATTTTGCCTGCTATAATTAATAAGGTGAAGTTTATAAAAGCTTTTTTAGGCTTTTCTGTAGGTATTTTTAAATGTGGCCAGGTCCAGCTGGGCAAAGGATCCAATTCTGCCTCCTGGATGGTTTTGTAAAGTGTTAGAAAGAGAAGTGACTGAAGAAAAGTCATTAAAATTCCAGTTTTTCTAAAAAAAAAAAAAAAAAAAAAAAACCCATTGCTATTCCCATTATGTTGATGTTAGCATTGTTATACAGCAGCGGGAATAAAAGGAAAGTTAAAAGTATTTATAGTTCTCAACCTTAAAGCTGTTCAAGTCATGAGGATGTTAAGATTTTCATTAGGTTCCAGAAGAATCTAAATGTGAACGATTTGTGCTTCTGTAGATCCACACCGACCTTTAAAGGTAACACACACCACTATGAGCACCCAGGAAGGCTGGAAAAGCACTATATGAATGCCAGTCCATTTCCATTTCCCACATATAATGGGGCTTATAAAATATGTATATACATATGAATACAAGTCATCATCCAGTGGCTTTCTTGAGCCCACTTGAGATGAAATTGGCCTGCATGTGGCGCATGAACTAAAATGAATTTGACACCCCTGATTTATAATAATATAAAAACAGAATAGGAAAATTCTACGTATATTAAAGGCTGCCCCTTCAATAACCCCATTTGTATTAGACCAACATTTTTGCTTATCAGCAATAACAACAACTCATTACTGTAATCATCAGGGAGTGTGGCCCATCTCATTAGTTACGGTAACCCTCGGCAGAGTCGTGACACACGTGTCAGGATTCATTGTACCTCATAGTGTCAGTGTGACGAGGCAGATTTCATTTATTATTTATTGCTTCTTGCAATTTGTAAGCAGAAGCGGTTATTCCCATGTGATTATTGAAGCTATTAAAGTTTATAGCGTTAATTACAACATAATACACCATACACTGCGTTTTCCAGAATGTGAGTAATATTGACCTAGGCTGAAACAAAACAGAGAACTTAAAATTAAAATCTTTGTCGAAGTACAGAGCAAACACAAAAGTCAAACTATTCATTCTAACTGCTGTGAGGGGCAGATGATAATTAAAACTGAAAATATCTTTGGTAACAAATGGATGGTTGGGGAGAGATGCCTATGCTGAGTGGGCTCGTATAGAGGGGGAGAGTTGAGAGGTTTGTTTCCAGTGAGTCATTGAGTGCCTCCAGGAGTAGATGATGGAGGCGGCGAGCGCGATCATTGCCACTCTCAAGATGACAGTGCTCCTTAGCAGTGTTAATCTGTCCTCTCTGTGTGAGAATGAACTGTGTTCTCTTTCCCCCTACTATAATTAACTGTTTTTTTTCTTCTCCTTCTCTTTTATATTTCCTGTTGACCCGCGGTAACTGATGGTGCCCTCGTCATATAGGTAAGTCATAGACATGCAATCATTTTTGAGCCCATACGTCTTCGTGAGGAGATCCATAATTAATTGGATGACCTCTGCAGTGAGGCCGTCGAGTATATACGTACTCAAACAACACGCACATTCCAGTTAGAGCTCGATAGAAAATAATCCGAGGTGCGTTGGACGTAGAAAAGCTGAATTAGACAGAGGCTGCGTAATCAGTGAAGCTTCGCTTTACCGGAGCATGTTTAATAAGTTGCCGCGTATGTGATGGTGGAGGCCGTGACTAAGAAAAGCTCAGAGATACGCGGGGTCGGCCCTTTTTTGATGCCCAATCTTCACGGACCACGAGTCACATTTCATATTCATCCTCACTCTGGAGACGGACGTAATTCTCCACAGTCGACTCTGTGTAGGAACAATGCGAGCTGAGTGTGTCGCGTTCCCCTCTGCGAGCATCAGCTCGACAATAACTCGGTTTGTATTGTGCAATTAGGCTTCGTAATCCGCTAAATTGGGGGCATATCAGGAAAGCCGTGGACGGGTTAATTTGTCATATCATAGAAACTAGAAATGAATCAAGGATGTAAACATAAAATGTGACAGACTTTAAAAATACTAAAATAGGCTGAATATGATGGGCAGTGAACTTTTTGCTCAATAAAAATCCTTCAATGTTGAAAGGTGGTCCGAAGCTTGCCCTCGCTCGCGTTCGCTGTGTTGCACAGGTCACTCCAGCTGAGGTTCATCATATTTATTGGATTGTTAGGCGCCCAAAAGGAAAGGCACTCTGTGTTTGACAAGAGGAGCCGGTACTCAAATTTTAATGAGCCTCCGGAGGAGATGAGGAGGCGGCCTTGTTTACCGACAGGCGCTGCGCTTTGTGCAGGTACAAAATATTGATGCGCATAGTGTGGGTGTGGGCAATGTGGGCAGTGCGTCTGTGCCTTCTTCATCTCCTCTTTCAATGCCAGTCAATGAATACCTTTTTTTTTTTTTGCTGTATTCGCACATCTAAAAGAATGAGAGGGATTCTGCTGCTCAACCTCTTATCACACTGAAGCAAAGATGTAATATGATGCTTTTCCCCAGCTAGTAGTTGGAAGCCTGTGTTTTAAATGGAATTCAAAGCCCACTGACCTTTAGTGTTGTCATTATTTTTGTTTCACCCTTGCCGAGTAGAGAGGAAGATAAAGAGTATAGGAGACACACGCAGAGGAGATTGTATGTTTCTGGGTTTAAAGGTAAGTGCTGGTCTTCAAAGTGCTCGTCTTTTCTCTGCACTGTTGTTTGGACGCTGTGAATCGCTGTGTCGCGGACCGTTTTCTAAACGTTTTGTGGACACACTGAAAGTTGGTAGAAAAAAAAGATTCAATTCCCTCTTAAATGCTAAATGGTAGCAATCATTAGCGCTATCACTTTGGCAACCGCTTTGAGATGCTGAATCTCTGTTTGCAACTTCTCTTTGCAACTTTGAAGTCAGCATTAACACCAGGAATAGAAAATGCTTGGATTAGATGATTGCTCTAAAATAAAAGTCCAGTTAATGTGAGGGCAGTTTTGTTTGATATTCGTTTGATAAGTATCTTGCTTGACTACTACCTTACAGCAAAGCTATCAGCTCTGTAGTACAGGCTGTCATTCATTCTTTACTCCGCAGGAATACAAGACTTAGGTGCTGCCGTCACCCCACCAGGTGTGCGGGCTAGTGGGTGGTGTGGACACAATAACTCAAGAACAAGGCGACGTAGGATTTTCAATTTTATACTATAGATGCATCTGCTAAAAATCTCAGCCGAGTTTGACCTCAGAGGTCAAGTTCTCTAAAAATCTTCAACACAATAACTCAAGAAAGATGTGCCTTAGGATTTTGTGCATCTATTAGGAGACTGAGGGATAGCATTGGCGGTCACTGGTGTTTTTGTTGATGTTAATTCAACTTTGCAGTCCTCTTTGTGGTATTTTGCGGTTACATATGAGTCTGTAAACAAGGTGCGTATCCACATAGATACTCTGTGATGCTGAAACATAAAAAATTATGTAATTTTTCAGTTATTCTGGAAGCTCAGTGATAATAAGCCTTCAGCTCATCCAAAATACTGCAGTAAAAGTATAGAAACAGTGACTATATTCTATAGGCCCCCACTAAAATCCATAATTCAGTTTAACCACATTTCTTCTTCACATAGAAATTGCCCAATAATTGTGTGTCATCTCACCTTAAACACCTTGTAGTACCATATCCCAATAGAGCTCTTTCACAGTATCTGCAGCCTCATTCGTTAATAAATTTTCAAAGATACACAGAGAGGCAGAGCCTTCAGTCATCATGCTTCCTTCTTGTGGAACCAGCTCCCAGTTTGGGTTGAGGATACAGACACGCTCTCTGCTTTTTAGATTATGCTTAAAACTTCCCTTTTTGGTAGAGCTTATAGTAAGGGTTGGATCAAGTGACCCAGAACCATCCCTTAGTTATGCTGCATTAGGCCAAGGCTGCTGGGGGAAACCCCCGTCTTCCACTGAGCATTTCTGCTTCCCTTCTCACTTTGCACTCTGCATGTCATTAACTTGGTGTCCTCTCTCTTCCATATTTTATCATTTTTTTTCTATTTGTTTGTTTTCTTGCCAAACTTCCTTTCAGCAGGAATGGTAAATGGTAAATGGCCTGTATTTATATAGCGCTTTTCTAGTCCCTAAGGACCCCAAAGCGCTTTACATATCCAGTCATCCACCCATTCACGCACACATTCACACACTGGTGATGGTAAGCTACATTGTAGCCACAGCCACCCTGGGGCGCACTGACAGAGGCGAGGCTGCCGGACACTGGCGCCACCGGGCCCTCTGACCACCACCAGTAGGCAACGGGTGAAATGTCTTGCCCAAGGACACAACGACCGAGACTGTCCAAGCCGGGGCTCGAACCGGCAACCTTCCGATTACAAGGCGAACACCCAACTCTTGAGCCACGATCGCCCCGGAAGAAACAGGGGAGAAAAATTGAGTTTTCTAGCCACTGTTGCTGAGTACTGACTTACGGGTAACTGAAGGATTTACTCTTTATAAAATCTATATTGATACATGTGTCTATAACTAAGTAACCTAGAATGACCAAAGTTGTGACTTGGCTTTATATAAATAACATCAAATTGTACTGATGCACTTTGCAGGCTCGTGTATCACTTCTGCGAGACATTGTTTCAGTCTGAGGCTCCAAAAGTAATAAGGAAGTTATTTTGGACAATAAAGGAATTAACTTGGGAATTCTGTGCCTTCCGTCACTTTGAACAGCTACTGATGCATTCAGCCAGTGGTTGCAAGTTAACAGGGAAGCCAGCTGAAGCATAACATCGTTATGCCTCACCACCACTCCTGTCTTCTCATCGCTGATATTCTGTCTGTCAGATTTGACAGATTCTCTGCATTTTGTTCTAAATGTCAAGCAAGTATTTAATGGCCAGTTCTAATTAGCTAGCTTCTCTCCATTGTCTTCGTGCTCTCTGCTCTGCCCTGATGCTACTTCACAGCTGCGCAGTGATGCATGTCGTCAGGTTTGCGATGAGTTAGCGCAGAACTTGAGCAAGGCAGGTTGTTTTTAATTCTCTGTAGTAGTGAACCCCTGCCATCTTTGTTTGTATCCCCCTGTGATTTTGGTTAATAAAGTGGGCGATCTTGCTAATTAATGTTAAATGATGTTTAATCTGCAAATCAACCAAGTCATCCACTGTTGCTGAGTACTGATAAGAAGTCATTTTGAAATGACTTCTTATCATCCAAATACTGATGGATGAGACTTTATATCGCCTTAACCTACTAAAACATTAGAAAGACCACCGAGGAATCCGTGCTGCCTTCAATGGCAATAAAACATTTCACTACAGAGAGCTTTGTCAGATAGAACAAAAATGAAATGTGATGAATGCTGTCATAAATTTCCCCAGAGAAAACCGTGTGGTTTCCAAACAAAACATGATGTGCATTTCTCTTCCCTCAAGACACTCATAATTAAGTAGCAACATCTGAGCAGCTGTCTACGCAAATGCAATTATTTTTGAAGATATGAATAAGGTTTGCTTTCCAGCAAGAGAGCCATGATGCCAAGTACGTCATTGCATATGCAGCAGAAAAAATAAATAAATAAATTGCCTTCTGCATTCTATATGCATCTTTTATGTAGTTAAATCAGCCAGCTAACTTAGTCATGTGGGCATGAGTGTAGCTCCTGTCTTGTTACACGTGGCACGTTGATTTTTGGTGCACTTCGAAGAAAGTTTGCTTTCTGAGGCTTATGTTTGAATGCATTATGCTGTAAAAAGAACAGGTAGCACAACTAGACTCATAATAAAAAGGTCAGATTTTTTATGTTCCATGGTTACAAAAAAGTACACCTTAAAAGAAAGTGTACTTATTGTAGCACACAGGAAAAATTCTCAGACTCTTTACCAGTGCTAAGAAAAATTGTATGCACACCTCAGCTTTTGGATTGTTTCTTTAAGTTGGTGATTAAAACCAATGTAAACCAATTACCATTCTCTTTCTAGTCTTTAAGCTTTCCATACCATCGTGTAATGGTGATGGCTTCATGCATGACCGCGCTCATGACTGCTCAGTAAGATTAACTTGCAGCCTTAATTAAATCCAAAAAGCTGGGGTGTGGGAGCACTGAAAGCTGTTAATCAGATAGAACAATTGATCAAAAATCACCTCAGAGAAACAAACACTGTTAATAAATCTGTTGTCAGAAATCGTGTGGTGCTGCAGGGTGGCATGGTGTGAAGTTACTGCACTAAGAATTCATGGTTATGCCTCATTTCTAGTTTATTATAGTAAACTGATCGTTCCCAACACGAAAGGCAGCTTCGTAATATTATATTGATAGAATATTATATCTCACACTGAGATGTTAACTGCAGATTCCTTTTGGTGTTTAAAAGTCACTTCAGTACATTGGTGGTGAATCAGGCCGTCTCTTTGTGTGGGAAAAACAAGCTGAATTCAGAAGTGCTCAACTATTATCCTACCTTCAGTAACCAGTTTTCCATCAGTATGCAGGCATTTTGAGGACAAAAACTTAGCCTGACATTAAACATTCAACTTGTTAGACTCATTCTGAAGTTGTTTCCACCCCAGTTTCTGTGGGTGTAGTGGATTTAATTTCCCTAATCAGTCACCAAAGACCAGTGTGTCCTCTCGAATCTAACGTCACTTCGACTCAGCACTGACAGACATAGAGTGGGACATAGTAAACAAAAGTTCAACATGTTCTTCTAATAACTGTACAGTAGCTTTGCTTGAGAAAGGTTGGCTGATCACTGGGACTCCAAAAGGCTCTCATTGAATTGCTGGTTTTCTAACTGAAACCACACGACTAACCAAATCATTGAACTCTTCTAAGTGGCCAGAATCAAGCAACATAGACATCAAAAAGTGCACTGCTATGTAAAATAGAATAGATATCTATATGATTTGACTAATAATTCTACATTTGTGTGACAAAGTCATTTGATTTTTTTAAAATCGTGCTTTCAAAGTAATGCTTAAAATTTCTCAAATATAGTGATTTATCCTGAATTATAGTTACTGCTTTTCCCTTGATACAGTAATTAAATTACTTTTATGTGGGAGCCACATACAGACATTTATAGACTGAAAAGGCTTTGGTTGAAAATGTCACTGTGCCTCAAAGCCAGTGCTGTAAGTTTCCCCTCACTGAGCCGAATTAGGAGAGGGAGGCACTGGAAGATAAAGAGATGGTTATCGAGACTATGGAATCTCTGCTTGAGCAATCGGTTTGTTTAGCTTGAGCTTGCTATTGTGCAATATGGCTTCTGCAGGAGGAGATGAGATGTATAATGTGAAAATCCACCAGAGGATAATCCTGTATCAGCGTCGGCAGCCATCTATGGATTCTGTACTCTGTAGAGGGTCTCACGGTTTGATGCGCTCCTTCGCACATTCAAAAACTCACTCACATTTTCATTTACACACATACGTGCACCCATCAATCTAAAGGAATTTACACAACTGGAGGCTGTGTGTCGGTGCCTGCCGCATGAACAATGCCTAGGAAATTGGAAATATTCACATTTCGGCTCTTGAACGTCGACGTAACAAAAAGGACGCCTCACACCGTATACAGTCTGTCATTAGACGGCTGTTCAGGGTATAGGCTGCTCATTGTACAGCATGCCATTTAACTGTGTACGCTTAATTACAGTGACACACTGAATGCATTGCAATTACAGACGCGTCTACGTGTACTTTTATTGGAAAGTGGTACTTTTTATTTGATCACACACTCTGCAATCTAGAACATTAAGGTGTAATTGAATCAGCCGTAAATGCACAAGGCCTGTATAACTTTATTATATCTTATCTAGCCTCATCTCCACTCAGTGAGCTCTCTATTTGTTACCATTTACCAGCAATTGTTATCTGATAATAAAGACTACTCGAGCAATATGATACTCGGGCAGCAAACGCTCAGCCAGAGAATACCTGCACAATAATAGCAACTAAAGCACCATTGTACTGAATGGACTTACCCTGCCTGTGCCTAATGAAATAAAATCAGGTAGACAGGGCATGGGTGATGCTTGTTTGCTATTTCTGTCATTTATCTGGTGATCAGAAAGTCCATTTGGTGTATGATGCTTATTTTCTCTGTAAACGCGATGGTGGCAGACAAGTGGGATGCATAAATAGGAACTTATAAGTAAATGGACTGATTCTTATGTAGCACTTTTCTACTCAAGAACTCAAAGCACTTTTATGCAACATGTCTCATTCATGCAGGCCCTATTTTCTCCTATATCTTAGTGCTTTCTATCGCACGTTCACACTCTGAAGAATGCATTCAGAGAAACGGGGGGTTCATTGTTATGCCCAGTGATTCACTGGCATGCAGACTGGAGCAGCCAAGGACTGAACCGCCAATCATGTAGTTAGTAAATGACCTGCTCTACCTCTTGAGCTACAGCCAGGAAGATGGAGTTGCGATGACATTAATGTTTGTTTGTACTACAGCATACTTCTAATATGACAAAATGCATTTAACAAGTACTATATTTCATTGAAGTACTATCTTTTCATACTTTATTGAAGCTTTATTTTGCTCCTTTCCCAGACAAATACGACTTTTGCAGCTTTTTGCCTTGTACATTAAAATCTCCCATCTGCTTTCTTAACTGCTCATCCAGTGTATGGTTGTGGGGCTGACATGGGGCAGAGGTAGCCATTCCTTCACAGTACATCAGCCTAGAAGTACCAGAGGAAACCCATTCATGCACAGGACAAACATGCAGAATTGCCCAAGGAGGAACCTTCTTGGTGTTATATGAGAACCGCTGCACCCCCATGAAGCCCCACTTTATGATTTACTTGCAAAATATCCTGTAAGAGCCAACTTCTTAATATGGGATATTTAAAAGCAACATCAGCAGCAAAAATATATAATTCTGGCACATAAAAATACACTTTAATTACTTTTAATGCACAGTTGCAGTTTCCTCAGTAACACTGGATGTCCAGCTGTCAAACCATTTCAGCTCCCTGGAGTAAACTGCAAGGAGCTACTGGAGAAAACAAAAGCTCTGCCCCCTTCCTGATTTCTTTACACAATTAAGGCTTCATTTCCAGGGGAATTTTTTTGTACCGGGTGCCAGAGAGAATTGCATATTCAAAGCAAGGCTTATATGCATGCAGTCTAAACACTGATGGTGCCATTATTCTCCAGCCCTTACACTGTGCAAGCAAGTTTTGAGTTATTCAAGGCTGAATTTTTTTGGCTTAGGCATCAGAAACAGTAGTTTTACAAAGTGATATGTTGCATTTAACTTAAGAATGGTATCTGTGGCAGCTAGAAATTGTCTAGGTTGGGGTTGAGCAACCCTCTGAGCTCCAAATTGCTCCTGATGGTTTGGTCATCATTTTGTTGTAGCTTTATGCCACTGTTGTAAGGGAATGAATGGGTTAATGTGAGGAAAATAGTTAGGTTCTCTGGGTAAAAGCGCTGAGTGCGGTCGCTTTAGGGCACATTTAGTCTTCCACCACTGCAGCTGCACCTTGATTTTTTCATTCTTTTTAACTTTAAATATCTTAAAATGTTGTAAACAGCAGTGCCAGCTTTAAATAGACCTTTAAGGCTTTGAAAGATTGGCAGTTGGGAAGATAAACTTCTTTTGTGTCATCAAGATTGTTTCACTGTGCTCAGGTTTATTAAGATAACAAACAATCCTTAAATCTTAAGAAAATATATATCAGTTCTGTTTTTGTAATAGATGTATTGAAAGTGAAAGTAAACAGATTGTTAATGCAGAGGGAAGAAAACTCCATCACATCTAAAAGCCTGGCCTGGACTGTAAATTACCCTTGTGACTAAAACAATGGAAGTCTTTATGTTTATGCTACAAAACAAGCATAGTGTGTGCATTTTACTCTCGGGGACATAAGCGCCATAAGGAATCTTTGAGATGCTTCTCAAACAATAAATAACTGTGGCGATAATAATAATTTAAAAAAGGTATTGTGGCTTATTTAAAAACGGGCCTTTTTAGTCTGATAACGAATAAACACAAGCCCAGCATTAAAAATGATTAAAATAAAAAAGGACTATCCTCAGACTTAATTCATGTCCTGTTATATTAATCAAAAATCTGCCTTTGCAACTAAAGGGACGTCTGAGCTCATACAGCACAATAATATTCACGTTGTGTAGTTTGCACATAATGAGACCACTTGATCAACCTTGGGCGCAGTCTCAGAACAGTTACATTCAACACGTATAAACAAAGCATACATAATGAAACCTGCGAATCCACCCACCTCACCTTTTCAGAAATGCTATTGGAGCCGACTCTGAATGCTTAAAAAGGAGCTGTTTTCCATCAAACAGTCCTCTTTCTTAAGCTTTTATCTGTGTTAGGGTCACAGGGGTACTGGAGCCTGTCCCTGCCTGTCATAGGGCAAGAGGCAGGTTAACCCTGGACAAGTCACCCGTCCATCATAGAACTGCTTATGCTTTTTCTTATTTTCCATCTCCCTCGCTTGCTATTCACACTTTCTGTTTATGAGAGGTGGCCAATCAGTTGAAAAAATACTTAGAGAGAGAGAAGGGCGCTAAAGCAGCTTGTTTTGGGCACGGGATAAATTGGCCGAGTGAAAGATAAATAAGGAATATTTCAAACTATGAATCAAAGCTCCTCGGTAGAATGCAAAAATAAAACTATGGAGCTGGAACTGTGTATAATAAGTCCCCTTTAATTCAGTAAACGACTGAAGTTACTCTCTTACACACATTTTTATTCATTTAACTTTTTATTTTATTATGTACTAAGACACTAAACAAATGTCAAATCAAAAACAAAAGTCTACAAGTAATAGTTTCACAGGAGGTGCTTCATTTCTCTATGGTGTAATATTTTCTATTATATATATTTTTATAGAACAAAAATGCATTTTAATGTTCACTGTGAAAATATAGCAGCTGGCTCAAAGTGTGGTTGCTGACGTGGCCTCTAAATCTTGCACCTCAGTGGGGGGGAGAGATGCAGGACATGTCTTCATCACACAGGGATAATGGTTCTCCTGGTCCCTCACTGTGCAGTCAGCATGCCCCTTTCCTTCAGACCAGCTGATTAAATGCAGAGGACCTGCTTCTGAAACCAGCACAAAGCACAGACCTGCCATTGTGCAGAGGTCATAAAAGCTAAAGAAAAAGTAGAAAAAACCCAAACTGCAATACTGTAAACTAATCTAAGCAAAACGTCAAGCAGTGAACTGACCCCTAACAAGACATACATCCTTACCCTTCTCAGACAGGTGGTGTATTGTTCCTGCCCCCTCCCCCTCGGTTCATCTCGACCTTGACCCAACACTCGTCTTGATAAGCTGTCTACCCTGAAACTGCACATAGCCGGAGGCTGGGCTGTCCAGCTTCCTTACAGCCTTCAATCAGTTTCTGAAGAATGAGACTGAAAGCGGAGCTAATATGCGATGAAAAATACCATAAAAGATGAACACTGATGCAGACCCGAATATGGAGCTCTGTTTTGCTTTTGTTATTATTGCTTTCCTCCATCCTTGTTGCTATGACAGAGGTGGATCACTTCGGGCCTAACCCACTGTAAATACTGTACTTTTTACTCGTTTGTTCAATCAGACCGTTACTAATCAGGAAACGGTACGCTGCACTACAGTATCGTTGTTTTTAATTCAGTATATTATTAGGTGGGACGGAAGTGTAAAATTATGGCCATTATGATCAAATGAAATTCAATTTCATGCAGTATCTATATTTCTATCGCTGTTTCTTGCATTACAGTTTTTTTCCATTGTTTTCTTGTTACTGTAATGTTCCTTTTCTATGTTATCATAATAGACACCAGTAATTTTTCCATTGTTCTGGTATTTTGTTTTGTTCTTTGTGTTTTGTATTATTATTTGGCATTTTTTGAAGGACCTCTTGCACAAGCAATTTCCTTTGGGTTGTTTTATCTTCAAATACATTTGTTTCTGCAGTCAGTCAGAATAAGTGGTCATACAAAGGTAATTATCAGTTCATTTACTCAACTCATACGACGTCTGACCAACCAGGAAAACGTGCAGATCTGCTGGAGACAGAGTGGCAGATTTTCTGAAGGAAGAGAAAACTACATTTTTGATAAAAAAAAAAAAAAAGTCATACTTTTAGTTTGGTTTGTTTGGTATAGTTTTAAAAAAGAAAGAATGAATATGAATGTGCAGATTATTAAAGATCAGCCAATTTGAAGTGAGGAAGTAAAGCTGGGGGAAAACAATGTCGCTTTATTCCATGAAATTAATGTTTAGTTCTACACAAGAAAGTTTCATTCTCTCATCTGCAGCTATAGTGCTGATGGTCTTAGAGAGGGTAAAGATTACATTTAAATTAAAACCTTTTTAGTATCTGTGCACTGAGGCTTTTAGGAACAGTGACAGTGTTTTACAGAGACCTAATTGTTAACTAGGTGATGGTTTTATGTATTTTAATTTCTTATCTCGAAGATAAGCTGTTCTGGAGCAGGCTAGGTCTGCTACCGTGGTCAGTTACCACGGTTATGTACCCCAATAAGACGTAGCATTTGCTGCCCGATGAATCCTGTTTTGCAGTTCTGGGCTGAGAATGAGCTAAAATCCTGTTCTCCCTCCTTCCATCTGGCAGACGGTTTTCACAGCATCGAAACCGTAACGACCAGAGAGCAAGAGCTTCTTCCCCCAAGCAGTCAGAGCCCTCAACTCAATACCACCAAAGAACTGATATACACATACACCTTTACAAACACCTTACAATACTCATCAAAAGACTCAAAAACAACAAAAACCCACCACAAACTGAACCTGGGAACAATATCAGTCACATAGTTACTGAACACACATCTAAACTAAGTAAATACTATATTTGCACATTTTTCATCTTGCACATGTCTTTGTCATGTCTTGTCTATAATATACTGACAGTAACTCAACCTGGTAATCAATACCTACTGCACAATCCACTTTGTATTGTCTCTGTCCTGTCTTTGTTTATCGTACAGTTAGTATTGTATAGTTACTAATTGGTACCTTTTTATCCCTTAATTTTACCAGAATTTAGCATGTTATTTATTTGTAATAGATATATTACAAATAAATAGAGCTATATCTTTTATATACTTATGAATGCACCATGGGGGCTTGGGGTGAAACAGTATTTTGGTGCACTGTATACTGTGTGTACTGCTGTATTGACAATAAAGCTCTAAGCATCCTTCCTCACACAACCATATTTCTTTAGGTAGCAGCAGGCCTTCTCTGTCAGACCCTCTCATTTTTGGAAATAATGTTTGAAAGGAAACACAGAGCATACTGGATATGACTAACACATTTCATGTGTAATAGGTGGATCTGCTAAAAGCCTGTACAATATCTTGCAGATCAAAAACCTTAGAATATTACCACTCTACAGTTTTTTTTCATATTTTGACAGAGACAAAAGTTTGAGGCAATATATTATGATTTCTGTGTTACTGCAGGGACGCATGATATTGCAAAACATGTTTTACATCTGGACTCTGATTACCACCCTCTCTAGATGAAGTGTTAAGGCACTTCTGCCAAAGTTTGCATTGGGTTATGACATGTTAGCCCCCATGTGGTGAATCTGAACCAGCTATTAGGTTAAAAACCGCAATCCCTGCAGTGCCAGTCAGCCTGTTGTCAAGAATTTAAGAAATAAAGCTTTTTTTAGTGTTGAATCTAACACACGAACTGTCAAATCGTCTGCCCTGTGGGCTTAGATTTTGCTAATGGCAGCTTATAGCTATAAATGACTCTATTTTAGTTGCTCAGTTTTCTGTTAGAGGGGAAATGCTAACAGCCTGTTATTCCTACTGTAAGCTGTGAAGCAGTTATATTAGAGATGGATCTTTGCCGCCATGAAGTCTAATCTTTGTCTTTGAAAACTCATCTGAGATCTGAAGATTTCACCAGTGTCTTTTCATGAGACATCTGACAGTCACATAAAAACTCACTGACAGTGTGCTTTCGTTTGCAGCGTATAGATGTCTGAATATAAACGTGAACTCATGAACCCGTAACCTGCAGCTTTCGCATTTCTGGTTAAGGAAGAAAAGGCAGGAGTGCGTGTGAAACTGGAAGCACGATATCCACGCTGGGAAAAAGGGCCCTTATTTGTCCTTTTTTCTGTGTACACGAACAGTGGTGCGACCAACACGGGGCAATGCTTTTAAAATGTCACCGGTACTTGAGAAAGTCAGCAAAGTCTTGTCATGCGAAATAAGAGCTTAGGCGAAGAAGAGACTGCATGGAACTCACTTTAAGTTGATCACAACAACATTTGTTCTGTTGACTTATTTATTTCCATTTTCTAGAAAAGCATACGACTTATTGGCCCCTCCATAGCATCCCTGTAATCCATGTGCAGCCTCAGCTTTGTAGTCCAGATGCCACTTGCCCTGCAATTACCACAGCTGAGAAAATACTTGAAATCATTGAAAATTTTTTAGATGGAGCGTGTTTTCTTCTACTCAATACAGTGGTCAATACCCACCAAAAATTAAAAAAAAAAAAAAAGGTGAAAACAAAAATTACCTCTGGCATATTTCGAGTATGACGAGTGCCATTTGGATAGTGAATTGGTGATTCTCTTCCCCTGTGAGCATCAATTTCATCATTGATGTGACATCCTTACAGCAGCTCCCTTTGCTATTATCTTGCATGCCAATGCTCCAGTGGAGAGGAGCAGTGATACTGAAGCTGCTGAGTTGTTGCGGTGCCATTACCTGCAGAGTGTTTATGCTGCAGCTAGGCCCCTGGGATCCTCTGGGTCCTGCTCTCCGCTCCTTTAAATACTACATGAGGGCCGTTAGGGACTGATGCTTGCACTGGGTCCCACTTCACCTTTAGTAGTGCTTTTCGATCTTTCTCAGTCCATTTAAGTTAACTAAAAAAAACGACTAATGGATTGTGTGGGAAAAGAGCATACTATCTTTACAAAGTCATGTTTCATGGGTTTCATGATGTATATACTCAATGTCCACTTAATTAGTTACTTAATTTATGCTAGTTTTATTATATTTTTGCCTTTAAAACTGCCTAAATTCTTTTTGGCATCGAGTTTCAATTTGCCGTAAACACTCCTCAGAGATTTCAGTCCATATTGACATGATAACATCATGGATCTGCAGCAACTGTTTAATGTGAATATCCTATTTCACCACACCCTGAATGTGCTCTATTGAACTGAGATCTGAGAGCTGTGGGGACCATTTTAGTACACTGAACTCATTGTCATGTTCAGTAAACCGGTATGAGATGATTTTAGCTTCATGACATGGTGCTGTATCCTGCTGGAAGGACTCAGCAAAAGAAGACGGGTACACTGTGATCATAAATGGATGGATGTGGTCAGCAACAATACTCAGTCATGCTGTGGCATTCAAATGATGTTCAGTCGGTACTTACGGGCCCAAAGTGTGCCAAGACAATAACCCTCACAATGTTACACCACCAGCAGCAGCCTGAACTGGGATCCTCTGTGAGCTGTAGCCTCAGTTTCCTACGCTTAGCTGGCAGGAGTGGCACCCGGTGTCGTCTTCTCTGTAAACCCCACAGATGTTTTTGTGTGGGGAAATCCCAGTAGATCAACAGTTTTTGAGATATTTAGATGAGCCTGTGTGGCACCAACAACCACGCCACATTCAGAGCCACTTAAATCACCTTTCTTCCTCATTCTGGTGCTCAATATCAACTTCAGCAGGTTGCCTTGACCCTTTCTAAATGCCTTGAGTTGCTGCAGCAGTTGAACACGTGTACCTAATGAACCCGCCAAATGAGTGTAGCTTGCTAAATGTGCAAATTTCTGTGATAATGGTGAAAAGTCTTTAGATTTAATGTCAAAGAAACTTAATAATATCAGAGTTTGTTGCAGATTGCAGTTTATTTCTTTAAAAAAAACTTTCTGTAATTTCCGTAGTTATGGTTTGAGTTTGACAAATGTGAGGGAAAATGCAATTAAACAGCAGTTATTTTTTGACAATTTACAGGTATACCTGCAAACTGCAAACAAGTGTAAGTGAGGAAGAGCAGTGTATGTGTAACAAAAGGAATGTACAATCTGCAGATTAAGCAGCTTCAGTAGTAAGAATTACCAGCACTAGCTATATGTCGTACTAGATGGAAAATGCTAGCTCAGCTGTAAATATGTAAATAAAGGTGGCAGCTGCATAAAGAAATGAACATGTTTTTTTTTTAGCCTCTTGGTTTCTCATCTTTGTACTCATACACATAAAACAGGGGACCTCTTTTCAAAAACTCTTACAACTTACCTTTCCACTCCCTTTAATAAGAAAATTTTTTGCATTAATGAGAATATTTGCATAGTAAAATCTGACCTTTTTATTAATAGGCTTTTGAAAGGTCAAGAAATTAGATTTAAATCATTTTATGTTAGTCATCTCAAGACTTAAGGTCAAACAGATAAAGAGGAAATTACTTAGGTGGCATGTGTTTAGCAGAAACTGGGTAAGCAAGATTTTCCATTTGATCTAATAAAATTAAATGTTATTCTCATTGTCTAAGCCGTAGAAATTAGACTTTCATAATGTGTTGCCCTACTTAGAATGTAGAAGTCAAGTAAGTACAGTCTGGATCATCTTTGTTTTACAAATATTACATGAAAAACCCCTCTTTAATAATTCATAGATGAAACTAATTTTGCTTCACTTCCCTGCCAGAATGCCCTTGATCCACTTTGACCTCTGACTACTGCAAGGAGTTGCTCCAGTGACTGGAAAAAGATGCTACTCATCAGTATATAGAGATAATGCTTATTTGTGATTTACAAATAGTCAATCCAGATATTCATGCTTTCAAAAGTGCGATTCGATGCACTTATGTGCCTATCCGGCAATCCAGTAAAGGAAAACCCAATCTGTCGGCAAAGTAGCAACATGGAGGCAACATTTCTCGTATTGATTATTTGGTCTGAAATTCATAGTCGGTGCCAGTGTCTTCTGAAATTCAATTCACTGGCTCCAGCAGTTTACTGATGCTCTTCTTCATTTTCCTTTTCTCTGGTTTGAACACGAACTCACCTCTGCACTCTCTCTGCATAATTACAAACCTTGCTTATTGGCTTCTGGCTCATCTATTTTTGTGTTATTTGCTCTGGAAAGTCTCACCCTTGCCTTGTGGCCTAAGATATTCATCTGAGGGTGGAAGCTGGACTCTTTTAATGTTTTTTAAGCATTTGTGTGGGTAGACGGTGTCGTTTGAGGAGTGCCAAAACATGAATCAGAATATGGAAATTCAGGGTAGAGTGCAGGCTAGTAGACCTCTTGTGTTGTCAGTGAGAAAGACTATTGGAAGTAGAGCAAGTAGAGCAGAGCAAATGTGTATGGTCCCTTTTAAACGTGTAATGTGATCTGTTATTGATGTAGGACAGTTTCCAGCAGATGCTTTCCTCCACTGGGAGGTCAGAGGTTAGGGTCAGCTGCTGAGGAACAGATAGGAAGCGTGTTAGAGCTTTGTCATTTTATTGATCGATAGACCCCTTTAAGGAAAAGGCTAAATGGTTGTGGAAGCTGTGGTAATAAATTAGTTTTTAGTGATCTTTCCTTACGTTTAAGTTACAGAAATTAGATTTGTGACATATGGACGCAGGGTGTTGTGTTGGTGCGAATGCAGAGCTTTGCACGTCCACATCTAGTTGTTGTTGATGTGACCAATGCAAAAAACAAGGTGTAATCTGCACTACTCTTGTTTATGTTTCTGCTGTTAATGTGTGTACTCCGGGTCAGGGTCAGCGATATAGCCGGAAAACAGTGTCACAATATTTCAGTGGACTTTGTGGCACTAATATTTTTCAATGACTTGGAGAAAAAATAGCTTGCAAGCAGTAGTGTAAACAAAATAAAGGTCTTTTTCTATTCTTTTTCAATAAATGCCACTGATGACAGACTACTTAATTAAGAGTGTGAATCTATTGCCACAAGGTGCCAACAGTAGCATTGCAGTACGATAGCAGTGGCACAGCATAACTCAAATGTAAGAACAAAAGTTGCCTTGGTAGTGTTTTGAATAGAAATTTTAACATAAAGTGTACTCCAGTCTTAAACGGTTAACAAAAACAAAAACTTAACTCTAGGAGAGCTGCACAATATTGTTACATAATATAATTACATTTAAAAAGTATTTCCTGTCTGGGATGTTATATGTTAGAAGCACAACACTAATTCCCATCCATTTGCTCCTCCTGTCTTATAGAGTGCAAGCTGGCGAGTGCTCCAGCGATGCTTGGTTCAGCCATTTGTTTACTTTTGGGTCTCGCGTAAACACCTGGCGGTGTCTTCTCTGTTTGTGGGTGGCCTGGTTGTACTCGATGGTGTGTTTTTACCTCAACTGGTGAAGCAAGTTTGTTGTTTTTCATCTTTAGCGAGAACAGTTTTCTTGCATGACTCTCACTGTCGGACATGCCTGGGCCTGTGTTGTTGTTGTGCATGCTAGGAGATTTTAATGCATGGTGTTGCTATATATTGACCTGATATGATAGATTTTTATGAAGCATAAACATTTAAACTGCTATTGCCACAAACAATTGGATATATCAGAGTCCTACTGTCAAAAGGGAATTATTCTAAGGTAAACTAGTATGTTAGTGTGGATGCTAAGCTTAACTTGAGCTACTTTTGGTTGCTCCCTTTTTTTACAGGGGCCCTCCACAACAGGCAGCTCAATTCCTGACGCAACCTCAAAGGGATTTATATCTCCTCTGTTAAGCTTGGTTTCAGCAAGTAATCCAAACCAGCCGATAACATAGTCACCCCTAGCCTTTTATTTTGGAGGAGGTCTTTCATCTTATGCCAACTAGCCCAACTTCATTACCCCTATATGTCTATGTTTGTTTACCTCCAAGTTTTGGCAGTGCTCTAAGTTTTGTTTGTTAGAAATGCTTTAGTCAGAACATGCCATGCTATCTTTAGGTGTCTAACTAGCTAGCTAGCTAACTGCTATCTTGTAACTCCCCTAAACTTCCTAAATCCTGTCACACAGATGTATGAATGGTTACACAAACACATGGGAAAACAGCCACATTGATCATTTTCTTGGAGATGAAATGAATTTGGGCTTTAACTCTCTGTGATATCCCAGTGCTTGTTTGCTAGCGAAATGAATGGCTATGTCAGACTTAACAAGCAGGCAAATCATGGTTTAGGTTAGAAACCACACAGTGTTTTGTGCCCCGGGGATGAGAACGTGTTAAAATGTGTAGTCTGAGAGCTCTTTTGACAGCCAAAAAACAAACAAAGTAATGCATTACAAGTGACTACTTTTTCAAAGATAGACTAAAATATGTGCAAGCAGGCCTTTCCTGCTTGTGTGACACCATAAATAGACAGCCTAAACAGAGCATTGTCAACGTTGTGCATTACCTATTGTTCCCCTTAAAGATAAATGACCTCAAGCTGGTTGGCATGTTTGCTCCCGCAGCTAACTTACAATCATGCATGGACACTGTGTTTGATGGCCACTGTCAGGATTTATCAAAGGCATCCTGGACGTGTATCGGGTGCTCGACACAAACAAATCCCTCAGAGGAAGCAGTCAGTTTATGACTCTCACCCAAGTGCGTGCCATCTGTGAGTTAAGGCTCCCATTTACCACTTCATACGCAAGAAATATTGCTGTGAAATGCCGAGAGCGGTGGCAAATGACCTTTTTTTCCGCTCCTGCAAGAGGCAGACTCATCCCGGTATATTGTAGGAAGTGAGGTGCATCTGACATCTGCTTGAAACTAAAGCCCAACAAGGCTCTCTGTTCCTTTTTTCTTTGCGGGAGATGTAAGACCCTGCAGACATGAGAGAGGCAAAGCTGAGACAAGATTTGAACTCCCAAGTCAAATTACAAAAGGCAGATGACATTAATATCACACAAGGTTTGGCAGCTCCTAAGTACATGCAAGGAGACAGTCAGCCTTACCCTCTCCCTTTCTCTTGCTCTCTCTGTCAGCCATGTCAGGTTTTCAGACAAATGCTTGGGGGCCCTTGATAGGTTTCCGCCTTTACACACAAAGTGGGTGATCACCAGCTTTTTCTTTTATAGAATAGAGGAAGGATGCTCTTGTTTAGCGGTTTGTTTTGCTGACTTCCCACCCCCTCGCCTATAATCCTTTGCTCCATTTGTTTTCTGGTTTTTTTTGTTATTTGTGATTTGCAGATACAACTTTTTTTTTCTGTGTGCTTTTCATGTGAATATTTAAATTATTTTTAAGGTTAGTCACTTGTTTTAATCGCAAATCTGTTTGTCTTTTTCACACAATAACATGAGTGCTTCCCATTAGCGTGGTTGTTGAACTCGTTAATCGCTGTTACAATCACAATTACCATATACACATTTGTTAATTTGTTCTTTAAAATGATCCCAGCAGGATGCTGTGATGTAAGTCTGCGTGACTGATAGACAGGTGACTGTTTAAATAGCTAATCATAATATCCAGACACACCATCACTGTGTCAAATGAGTTCCCAGGACATATGAGCTTATTATGAAGGTGTCAACTTCAGTTAAGGTCTGTGGATAATTAAAAAGTGATGAGTGTCAGTGACATCTATCCAATCATACTCTCAAATGTAACCATAAAGCTCACTAAATCAATCTATGGTGTTTTGTGCCCTGGCGTTATTTTCTTGCTGTCCTGCAAAATCAAAAATAGGTCAGATCTTTGCGTGACCTGGACTACACGGTTCATGCTGTAAACATTTCTCTGTGTGTAAACAATAGGCTTTACGAGTGTAAGGCTGCTATGTTTGGAGAGGTCTGACATTTAATTTATTTTTGTGCATTACTGAACTATGTAGTCCTTTTTGCAAACGATCCTCAAAGCTGAAAAAATAAAGCGGGAGAGCACTGGCTTTGTGGCTGCAAGGTCTTGCTCTTGAGGGGGAAACTTCTTTTTTTGTGTGGTAAGAATATTAATAGTGGCTTTATCCATATTTGCTCGGTTTTAGATGTGCTACACCTAAATTATTATAGCAGTGAAGGATGCAATAGTTCAAGTTGTCAGAGGCCATTAGAGCATCTGAGCATCCTGATGTCCTCTCTGTGTCATTTAACAAATTCATTATATGAAGTCATGAGCGGCTCCATAGTGTAGTCCTTCACACATTTGCCTAACAGTGAAAGAGATCCCTGGTTCGAGCCGGGGAAGAGGAGAAAATCTCTTTGGGGTTGCGTCAGGAAGGGCAACCGGCATAAAGACTTGCCAAATCAAATATGCTACCCGCTGTGGGGACCCAGTGTGAAAAAGGGAGCAGCCGAAAGTAGCTTTATTCCATAAATTCTTGATTTTCAGGTAATAGTCTCAACGACAGTAACAGAGGGGGAAAAAATTGAGGGTAATAAGCTGACCTGGCAGTCGGCTCCATTAGACTACATGCGCTGTGTGTGTTTTGGAGCAAGCTTCAAGGTCTTGTTAAGATCTTACACTAAAAGATTAAGAGAAACATCTTGTAGAACATTTTTTGAATTATTTCTTATCTCAGAAACCACAAAAATGTGGCAAATAAATAAAAATGAAATTTGTTTCCTACCTGTGGAATAAACTACTATCGTTTGCTCTGAGAGGGTCACCCAGAGAAAGATATCTCTGCAGCAGCTCCCATCACACACTAGTGTGTGTATGTTCACAGCGCCCATGAGTCATATCGGTCAGGTCAACATCTTCCTCTTCAACACACACAAAAAGAAGTCCATAGAACAGGCAAAACTTTAAACAAACACAATGACAGTACACCAAGGTACTGCACATTTTGAAGCCACAATACAGATCTTAGCACAAAAATTCATATGAATGCAAATGGTTCATTTTAAATGATGCCTAAGTTTTAGATTTTAGTTATTTTGCAGAGACTCCCACGATGATATGTGGATATGTGATGCACTTTCCGTGGCCCACCGTGGCCGAGACTTCTGTTGCTATTAATCACATCTGACCAGAATTCATCTTCAGGATCACAATCCTGTGGCCACATGGGAAATGAGTAATTGAATTGTGACAAAGTGGATATCTCGTTACAGTTCAAGTAATCTCTCGAATGATTTTTCTTACTGAAAGCTTTCAGACTTCCTGTTGGTGTCGTCTTGTAGCCGGCTTTGGTTGCATGCAGAAGAAAATGTCTCTGTAAAGAGCAAATCTTGAACTACAAAATATCTGGACAGTATTCTTTTTAATAGCTTTGTTAAAGAATGGCTGGCAAAGAGAACAGGAATTCATGGGTCACATATAGATAGATAAACTATATGTAAAACCCAATGTGCTAAGTCTACAGTCTTTCCTTTGGCCAGCAGAGGGTGAGCTGCATGTTTTGTAATTCAGGGTGACCATTGGAGTCAAAAAGCAGAGTAAGCTTTGGGCCAAGCTTAGTTCATTATTGACAGTTTGCTACTGTATAACGTTCAGCTCAGGGCTTGACGGTGGGTTTTATGTGACGTCATGGTGGCTACCTCTATGTTGTATACACTGGGGATTCTGGTGCAACTATAGGCAATCTATCTTGCCCCAGACATGTAGTCGCAGCAAAAACGTCTGGCACAACTTCACCTACTTCCAAGGTGCATGGAGAGGATGAGAAACTAACAATGCAGGAACTCCAGCGACACTTAAAAATAAAGAGGAACAACTTTATTAGCGCGTTTCAGCTTGTGGCCTTCTTCTAACACTCTTTCCTTTCATGTATTTCTTGCATGTATTATATCAAGATAGGTGGGGATTATGTTTTTCTCCTCCTGTCTTTATCGTTAAGGGTGTAGTCCAGTATTTACTTGTGACTTAACCCATTAGCCAATACCAACCTGTTATACGTCAGCTGGTTTACCTATGAAGATGTGACTGATGTGACTAGATTGTGGTTCATTAAAGATAACAAATATAATTTGTATAGTTTTTTCATTGGTGTAACATTACTTTAATTCATAACACTTATTGTGTTATGAAGCTGCCGGTTGTACTTTATGTTTTACTGTTGTTTTGCTAGTTTTGCATTTGTTTCAGGTTCAAAAATAATGAACACACTGTCACATTATGTCATTTCTGTTCAACTTATTTGAGGATGCACACAGAGCTACTCTGTCAGCTGTCTTATGTAAGAACAGAGCACCCTTTGAACATGGTGCAGCATCCCGCTTGCAATCCTTTTCATATTCACCAAGCTTATTTTCCATATGATTGGGACACTGAAGGCAATCAGTGATGTATTGAAAATGGCCTGTGTTCTGCTTGGTCTGTCTGATGTGACAGCCTGTGGCAGCACAGTCCCACTTATCAAGAATGTTGAAGAAATTCTGCTTCTCAGCCTCCCTTTGTGTCCCATCCACTTGATAACAGAGTTCTTTGGATTTTCCATTTTTCCCATGAAGCGATCTCCATTGATCACGAGGTGAGAGCAGGCATTGAGGTTGTCTGGCTGACTGAAAGCAGTATGCTCTGATAAGATTAGGGTGAGCATTACTGAATGGGAAGAGGCACTTGCACGTAAGTGAAGCAGCAAGCAGGATGAATTTGAAGTGCTTGGATGGCACTGGTGAGACAATTACTGTCGCGTGCCAAGGCTGTGTTTTCAAAAACGCATGCATGAAAATGAGGAGAGAAAATCAAAAAATGTAGCATCTTTCAAAGTGAAGTCTTCATCCTTTGCTGCAGGTTTGCAAAGCACGCAAAGCTCTAAATTCAATATTTTCCCCAAACCATTTGCCCTTGCTTTGAAAAGAGACAGTCGCTAAAGAACGCCATCTTTCTCCAGAGACTCGGCTATTATGAGACTACAATTTTTATACCAGTGACACTAAGCAATATTTGCTTTCTCATATCCTGTGCCTTGCCAATTAAGCTTGCAATGTGGGCTGGAGGATATAGTACAAATTAATAGAGCTGCCTCTGAGGAAAGCAAAAAAAAAATGAGACAGTGAAAAGCACAACATCAATATGAGCAGGTATATACGACTCGGTGAAGACATTTAGAGAAAAGCGCTTTACCTTGTGGCAGCACTAAAGCTGCTTCTTCATTCTGTCCTTTCACTTAAACGATAACAGTCTAATTAAGTATTTTTGCATTGTGAGGTTGTTATTTACCTCAGTTCTTCTCCAACTTTTCCAAACACAGACACCAAACTGAGCAGAATCAGAATATTAATCCCTAAAGAACAAGAACACAAATGGGTTTGACAACTTTGTGACTTCGTCTTAATTAGATGTATTGGACATTTGCACAAATGAAATATCCAAATCTGATCTATCATCTGATTATCATCACATACACTGAGGGTTGTCATGATACTAAGAACCTAAAATCTTTTCCATTTTAGAGAAAAACCATCACTGGGTCATTGGTGTCCTTAAAACTTTACAACATAATTTCCATTCGGTTTAAGTCTGTTACTGTTTTTGAATAGTTTGAACTGACTTTTTTTTAAACAGGTCTATTTTGGGTTACCTACAATGTATCTATGATTGTTTTCCCACGTACTGAATATGTCTGTATATATTTTCCAGAAACTGTGATAGATAGAAGTATTAGCAATGCTATTAGCATGAGGTTTCACTTTGAGATATTGGATATTAAGTTTTAATTTAATGCATAAATGCATTAGATTACTAAAGCCTGATGTTTCCCATGAGTAACAGTTTGTCAACACAACAAAGGACCAGTCGAGAAAATTTGACCAGATAACAGGATTTCTGCAAGTCCTGAGCTCTGTAGCTCCATATAGCAGGTGGATAGTGCCACATGAATTGAATTCAACATTAAAAGTTGAACAAATCCACTCAATAAGCTTTAGTTCTTGTCCAAATTAGAAATTAGACTGTACTTGGCTGACCCGAATCTAGTCTGATTTATTGCTACTCTCCAGAGGCCTTTAGCTAAACCACCCGTCAGTTATCAGCAAGCTACATTTTGCTGTTTGCCAGCCATCTCCTACCCACTGACTGTTGTCCAACAGACAGGGCTTTAGACAGGTGCTAGGCTCTGACATTTAGACCCCCTATTGTCCTCGCCTCCTAATCCTTCTATTGTAAGCGATTAGCAATATCCTGGTCCCTGAGCTCTGGAAGGGGTGAACAGTCTGTGCGGGATGGGAATGGTGCCACAAGTGAACAAGGACAATGCTGCGTCACTAACTACGCTGTCTAATTTCATTATGTTGACATGTTAGTGCTTCATTGGTTCTGTGTGTGTTTGGGCCTGATATAGGGAAGACAGATTGCACATGATGGGCAGCAGTGGTCAGTTTGGATGGGCGGGTCAGCTCTTTGTCTGAAGAATTTTGAATGGCCCTGCTTTTTTTTTTATAATTTAATGAAGTGGATTGTCAGAAGGCTAAAGGTTAGGCTGCTTATAAATAACTGGAGCACAGCTTCTTCTTTCTTCAAATAAAACATTGAAAAATAATTGGACGTGAGATGGTAGACAGGACATACTGTGCTGAGATTGATAACAGATAGACTCGTGTTTCTGTGATACCCTCCAATCTAGCAAATGGCTCTCAAACAAAGGATGCAGTAAAAAGGAGGGAAAAGAGCTCGGTGGGATGGAGTAAGTAGGGAGCTGCGAAGTAGAACAAGATATTGACTGAAGTAGCCCAGAGAAGACCGAAGGGTATGATGCAAAGAAGGGCAGTTATTTGTCTAACTTAAGCCAGGATCATCTGCTGTTGCTCCCTACCAACAGAGTGGAGTCAGAAGTTCAGTGTGCAGATCCATGTCGAGCTCTGACAATGATTTAAAGCCTTCTGCCCTTGGTTTAGCAGTAGACCGCATGAATTTCAACTAGTCCATTGGCTAATATTGAATATGGTGCCTGGCACCTGAGCCCACATTTGCAATGCAGCATTAAATGGGGCAGACTTTTACTGCTGCATTATGAATTATTCATGTAGTCTATGTACTCTATGTATATGTAAATTTAAAAATGAAATGATGTTTACAAAATGTAGAGAATTATATTGATTGTCCCTGAAAAGATGAAAAAGCCAACAAAGGGAATATTGTGCATAACAGGAGCGGAACCAACAAAAATGAAAATGCCACACGTTTGTTATGCGGGCGCATCGATGAAAAGATTGACCCATGAGCCGTGGAACCCACAAAACCTCGATGTTGGAAACAGTCCTGTCAGTCTTGTACGTTCAGATGGATAGATCACAGTATAGATGCTTGATTGCATTGAGATGTAGGGGATTAGGAGGCCAAGTCAACACAAAAAACTCCTTGCTGTGTCCCTTTAAGCCATTCCTAATTAATTTCTGCAGTGTGGCAGAGTGTATTATCTTGTTGAAAGAGGCATCAGGGATAACCACTGCCATGAAAGTTGGATGCAGCGGTTAGCACTCTAGCTTCCTCCCTCAGTCCAAAGATACACTTGTTAGATTAATTGGTGATTCAAAGTTGGCCAAAGGAAAGTGAGCATGAATGTTTTTTTTGTCTCTCCGTGTCAGACCTGCAATAAACCGGCAGCCTGTCCAGGATGTACTAACCCTCCGACAGCTTGCAAAGGCTCTCTTGCCCTTTTCTCCTGCTTCCACCACATCAGGTCCAAGCAGTGGATGTTCACTCGCTGCCAAATATATTCCAACCCTTGACAGGTGCCATTGTAACAAGATAATCAATGTTATTAAGTTCACCCTGTCAGTGGTTTTGATGTTGCGGGTGATCGCTGTATATGGGGTGAGTGCTGTATTATATTTGGTATCTTCATGAGCTGTAGGCAGCATGGTTTTATCCAACATGTGTCTCATGCTTGCTGATCATTTAGAAGTGCAATGCAGGCTATTCTAAGCCAACAATCTAACGTAATTTTCAAGGGGAAAAAATGATTTAATAAAATTAATTATTGAGTGTTTCTCTATAAATATGAAGTCCAGTTTACAGTAATAGAAGAATTATTGATTTTTAAGGCACTTTTTTGGGCTGAAGATGATTTGCAGGATTTGTAATGATTTATTTACTTAATAAATGGGCACACGTTTTGTTTGCTTTTCTTCACTCTGGCTATGAACTCTTGGAGTGGCCGTTTTTAAAACTCCCAGCCTCTCTTTCTTCTAAAAATGGCAAGATCTTCAGAATATACTGGAGAATAACTTATTATTAAAGTGAGTTTAGAGAAGCATCAAGGACAATTTGATTGAAATGTAATGTTCACAAATAATACCCTGCAGCACTCTATTCTACACTGCATGCTTTTAAAGGTGCAGCTGTCTCTCCCATTGAATGGGTTTCACGTTTGAAATCCTGCTACCCTGTTTTTGAATTAAAACTGAAGTACTTTAATGTAAAAGTACTTTAGTAAAAATGAAGCCAAAGTCAAAATGTGTAAATTTCAATTCCCTGAAGCAGATCTTTTTCTTTTTACTTGTCTCGGGTGAACTACAGTGGAGTTATCTGTCCCATTGTGCCATAAATCACTGTTGGAAAACCCTCAGCTCATTTTTTGGTACTACTTTTCTGATGCTGACCAACGGCGCATGTGCCGCCAACCTGTTGTTTACAAGAGAGCGAGTTAGAGTTGGAGTTATTAAAAAGCAGAGCAGGAGGTGAATGTAAGATAGCGAGCCATAAGTCCATTCCGAGTAGCTGCCCCCAGACTCACCTCTCAGATGAAGGCCACCAGATGGCCTGCTGTCTCATCTGGCTTACGAAAACACACACTTGTTGTGTGCAGTGCAGGGAGGCGGCGGAGGCACAGATAGGATGGAGCAGGCCTCTATGAGCACAGTAAAGACTTCTGACCCGGTTTTTCCTGCAGTGTCAACTCCCAGTGCCAGTCCACAAGGCTGAGTGCAAAACATGCAGGTATAATCCTCAACACTGGAAAACAAGAAAATAATGACTTTTTTCAGTTCCCATCAAATTTGTGTCAATTAATTTGCAGTTTTTAACACAGTCCGCTGCTGTTTTAACATCCTCACACCTACTGTAGCAGCGTGTACCAGTATGGAGATTAATGGTATGCTGTTTAACTTCTATACAGTATATAGTGTTCACATATACCCTAAGAAATCTCCCGCTTGCCATTTTCTGTATCTTCTCCTCTTTGTCTGTCAACGGTTTATGTGCTTGGTTTGCCCCTGTCGGCAACCTCTTTTCTTTTGTTTGGGAGAAGAACACAAAAAATTCTTCACTGTCAGTGTAAAATCTGCCACCTAGGCGAGAGAGAGAGAGAGTGCTCCTGTCGCATCAATTTACTCCATCAGAAATGGCGAAACAAGTGAAATCGAGTGTGGAGAAAAAACACGGGCACCCAGAATTGCCTCACACACTGATACACAGTGAGGCAGGGCAAACAGAAGACAGCCTTAAAGAAAGCTTGGACAAGTAAAACTGTGCTTCAAACCCTATATGATACAGCATGTGCATCATCAGGAAAACAAATGAGCTGCTTCTGTGAGAATAACATCATTTATGTCCAGAAGGCAGAGGGTGTGGGGAGCAGCAGGATAGGTAAACCCATACAAGGGCTTATATTCAGATGCACGATGTCCATCAGAATATAAGCACACCAAATCAACTCTCTGCTGGCAAAACACATCAGCGCTGTTTATTGCATCCTCAAAAGCAAATCTTTTCAGCCTTATCTTATTTGCTGCATCTCTGGAAGGAAACTGCGTCTGATTCGGCGCAACTGAGAAGACTACACACCTGATCGCTGTTGCAGAAAGTAATTATTCTGTCTATTAAAGACTGAATACATTAGTTTGCAGGTGCCCAATTTGAATGTGGCGTTGCTCTTCTGCCACTGTTCACTTTCTTTTCTATTATTAGCATCACTAAGCCGGTTATTATGCTATTATTTGTACCTGTGAATGTGATTTTAACAAACAAAACAAAGAGAAATAATAGGGAACCATTCCAAACACATACTGGATCCAGTCCAGTATCACAGCAAAGCATGTAACAGATCCACCGGGCCCGCCATGCCAGTGTTACGTTTTGTCTTGCCTGGGAGGGGGGAAATAGATGGGTGAATAAATTCTCCTACAAACTGTGATTGGACATGTAGAGTTTGAGCACAAAAAACATCCCCAGAAGTTAGTAAAAGCATAGTTCCTAACCATAAGAGGAGCCCCTAACCATCAATATTAAGATTGGTTTGTTAACAAAGTGTATATATATAGCAAAAATATATACTGTTGGGAAACCTTGGGTCCTGCCATCCATGTGGATGTTGGTTTGACATGTAAGCATTGTTGCAGACCATGTAAACCCTTTATGGAAACGGTATTCCCTGATCCCTGTGACCTATTTCAACAGGATAATGTGACCTTCCACAAAGAAAAAGTGGTTCAGGAACAGTTTGAGGAGCACAACGATGAGTTTGAGGTGTTTACTTGACCTTCAAATTTGCATGCTGGACAAACAAGTCCGATCCATGGAGTCCCCGCCTTGCTTCTTGCAGGACCTAAAGGATCTTGTTTCCATATACCACAGCACACATCAGGGGTCTAATGGAGTCCATGTCTCAGTGGGTCAGGGCTGTTTTGTCAGCAAAAGAGGGATCAACGCAATATTAGGCAGGTGGTGATAATGTTATGCCTGACTGGTGTATATATAAAAGCAACAGCTAAATTCCTTCTTGCTAGACCATCAACTTTGCAATTATTGGATCACCTAATCTACAGCCTTAGCCATAGCTGCTAATTTAGTCAGCGATGGTAATTAAAGCTTATCTCGTGAGTGCTAATACATGCATACAGTTTTCACCTAGGTGAGACAAATGTGACACTAATATTGTATCCTTTAGTGCAGTGGTTGTAACCAGTTTCTAGCCCTGGCCTGTGCTTTTCAGCATTATGGATTATTATTGTATTTTTTTTCCTTTTCTGTTTCCATGAGCAGTGAATATAAAAAGTGAACACACCACAATTACAAATGCTGGGTTTTTGTGATGTCATTTTAAATCTTTACCACCTTTTATGTGACCTACAAACCTGTAGAGTTCAACTGAAAAACTAACAAATGTAAAATATGTTAATTTTTAAAAACATGCAATAAGCTAGTTGCACACCCTTGGATTTAATCACAGTATTCAGTGTTTTTGGGTAAGAGTCTATCAGCATGGCACATCTTGACTTGCCAATATTGGCCCACTCTTCTTGCAAAAACACTTTAAATCTGTCATAATATGAGGGCCTCTCTTGTGCAAACCCCTCTTCAGGTCACACTACAGATTTCCTGTTGGATGTCTGGACTCTGGCTCGGTCAATCCAAAGCTTTAATTTTCTTCCGGTGAAGCTATTCCTTTGTTGATTTCAATTTGTGTATACTTATTATATCCACCGTGGTCGGTCTGAGAGTGTGGTCAATAGTGTGACAGCTAAGTTTGAATAGCCAAATTACCTAACATCATGGAAATGATTGCATGTTTGTCCGTGCCTGTTATACTTCCATCCCTTTAATTGGCAATAAAGATCTCATTTGCCTAAAAAGCACCCAGTACTTTGACGGCATGTCAAATTTAACAAGTTACTAGTCAGGCTGGCAGAAAACACTTTGATCTCCGTTCGTTTCTGGAGTGTGCCTTTGTTTCCTCTGACAGGTGAGTTCCACTTTGCTCCTGAAGTGACTAAAAATGTGCCTGATTATCTTAAAAAAGCTGGTATGGTCAAGTCTTCGATGTTCCCTGGCTTCGTTTGCACACACTCTAAAAGGACAGTGTTATCTCTCAGGTGCTGTGTTAATGCCAGGTTTAAGGTGGGCCTTGCTGTGTCACATCCATATGTGGCAGTAAGAGTCCTGACAAGGCTGCAGGTAAATGGCGACTGAAGCAGCATAAAGTTATGGCAGCATGGCTCTATATCATGTCGAACTTTTATTACAGAAAGATCATCAGGACTTCATTACCCAGATGTCAGTCTGCTGAGACAGCACCGAGCATCTAAGATCATTAGCCCCACCGCACTCACATACTCACGCACTGCTACCCGCCACACACTGTGCCTTTATCGTTAACTTGGTGAATCTGACTCTTTTGACGTATCAGACATGTATCAATAGAAGCAGAGGTCATTTATTAGGAGTCTGACAGAAGAGAGTTCAGTGGCATGAAGCCACGCAAATGCACATCACACTGTTATCAGCCCATTGCGTCCTTGGTCTGTGGCTTTTCACGAGGGAGGGATGGAAGCACAGGGAGGAAAGGATAGAGATGACGCGAAGCGATCAGGGGAGGAGGGGTGTTGAAATGAAGGTGAGTGATCTGAATAGAAAAGAGGGAAGGCAGGAGGAGTGTGAGGAGAAATGGAGAAGAAAGAGAACAGCAATGAGTGCATGACTGATGAAGACTGGAGTGAACACAGTAGGGGAAAAAATAGCTGAAAAAGCGGGAGGGAGAAATGGAAGGTGGGGTTAAAGAAGAATAAGGGAAGAAATGGGAGAGAAGATAAAGCAGCGTGAGGGTGTGGGCGCAACTTCGATGAGTTATGATAACCCTGAGCACATGCAGTAAATAAACACATCAATATAATCGGATTGGTTTAAGCAGGGTGTCATCGTAGCCCTGCAGTTACACTGCTCCTGATTAGCATCTATGAACTGCATCTCTGTTGCGGCACTATACGTACAGTACACACTCTGAATAGTGTCATGTTTTGCATTTAAATAGAAGACAACGGCAGTATTATACTTTGACTGCAAATCAAAATGGAAATGGGATGCTGAGCATTCCCTGGGAGTGGAAGTAAGAGCGCTCTCTTGCAGTTGAAACTGTGACTTTGCTGACAACAGAGAGGGAATAAAGTGGAAACTCCCTCTGGGAAGTAATTAGTATGGACAGTTTTCAGTGTTGACACCCCTGGCTTAGCTTTCAGATCTCTCATTTGCTTTTTCCTGCTGTCTTAGGAAAACATTTCAGTGCCAATTTCAGGGGTTTTTTCTCCCAAATGGAAAGGTTCCACGGTCTTTTGTGTGCTTAGGTAGTTTCATGAGCTGACAACCCTTGAAATGAAAACAAAAACATTGTAATGAAAGCACAGGAACAAGAATGGGGGGGAAAACAATATTTCTCCATTTGATCAAAAGCATGCTTATTGGTTATTTTTAAAGTCCATTTTTAATGAGAGCTCACACTTTTCTGTGTCTCAGATGCCGTTTTATCAATTTCAGAGTGTTAGTCTGTCTCTGCTTTAACTTTGTCCTGATGTTAATGTCCCGATGAAACCGCGCAGGCTATTTAGAAATGCTGATACTGCTTTCTGTCATGTTTTTTCCTTTATTTGACCTCTTTGACTTTATTTGACTTTCACGGTGTGGAGCAGGGGCCTGTAGTGTTGGGGATCTGGTCACAGGTGATGGAATTAAACAATAATTTAAAAGAATATAAATATGGATTTTGATGTACCATCCATAATACTATCTGGAAAACGTCTAGTTATTTGACAATAACCACAAACACACAAAAAAACACACAGCAAAACACTATTAGCCATTGACCGGCCTCCTCAGAGCCAGATCTCAATATTATTGTAGCAGAGTGGGATCATTTTCAAAGAGGATGGAGCAGAAGGCAGCAAACATCCAAAGAAAAGCTTTGAATGTCCTTCAGGAAGTCTGAAGAACTATTCCAAATGAATGCTTGTCTAAGAGAGTTCAGGAAGATGGTCACCAAATATTGACTTTCAAGCTCATTAGAACTGCACAAACAGTTTTTACCTCATACACTGTATTCCCATGGATGTTTGCATATGTTTCTGATCTCACAGTTTGACATCGTTTTGCAGAACTACTAAATATTTTCCGGTGGAGACTGGAATTTTTCTTTTTTCCGATTATAAACCCAGAGGTTGAGGGAAAATATAATATAAAATTCCTGCTGTGATTTCTTGAGAGAGATGTACAGAATCAAAGAAAGTCAAACCCGACCTTCTGACCTCCTCTGCGATGCACTGAACCACAAATGGCACCTGTCATTTATGTGTCTTTAGAGCATACGGTGGATTTTCAGTCCATACAGAGCAAACGCCAACACAAGAAGCCTCATAATTTTTACTTCTGCCAAGGTTATGTTTTTTACAGCGTTTGTGTGCTGCTGATAAACTGTAGACAATTCTGCAGGGGTGTAGAGTGCAGTCATGTTAACGATCCATTAACATTTGGCTCACGTCCACTGAGGCCGTCAAAGTCGACTTCACGATTTATTGGTTGAAAATTGACAAGAAGCCACCAAACTTAGAAACTATGAGTCTTACAAGTGTGGTGTGTATTGTCAACATATAGAGATTTTTTTAAAAATCAAATCACATTTGACCTCTGACATCTTCCTCAAGGTCAATAGATTGATACAATATGGAATCGATATGAAAGTGATAGTCATTGTTTGTACCGACAGCATGTACACATATAGGGAATGATACATGAATTTGGACCGCTGACCTCTTCTTTAAGGTCAAATGAGATCAAACTGTCATAAAATGTCTTTAATCTTTAAAACTGTGCCTTAATTTCCACTGTCTCTGTTTGTATTGGCAACATTTAGAAATTCAATTAAAGATTTCAATTCAATTTTATTTATACAGCGCCAAATCACAACAACAGTCGCCTCAAGGCGTTTTATATCTTAAGGTAGACCCTACAATAATACATACAGAGAGTCTGATTTTATTAAAGCAGTCAGGAAGTCAGTCCAGCCTGAGTAAGAGAAATCTGTGTTTGGGTTTATTTTAGGCATGTAAGTCAGCTGAAATGGATTGAGTTTGAGAGGTACCAGATATTGAAATCTTTTTTCATAAGACTCTCAAAGATAGTTTGTGATTCATTTGCAGTCAAAATGGGTCACAGCATTTTCTGGCTGGTGATGTAAGCGTGTTTGGTGGGGGTAAAAAATGGTTTCATTAAAGCCCTGCAGGATCGGACTGTAACATTTGATGGCTTACTGTATCGAACATTTATTTATACAGGTCGGTCCGAGCTGACGTCAGTGTGTGGGCAGGCAGCGTGCATAAGTCCTTGTCCACATGAATTTGTGCATAGGTGTTTAGTTGGAAAGCTAGATATAGATTTATGTCTGATGCCTCATCCATTTGTTGCTGCGCCGTATTCAAGGATTACACATAATCTGTTATGCAGTTTTGTTCTCTTCGAGGGAGTTTAACATCCTGTGGTTTTAACATATGATAAGACAAATCTGAATAGAAAATCTTTGGATTGAGGTCAACATGTTGAAAGAGTAGGTTTGCGACTTTTATATTTTTATCGCCATCCTGCCAAAGCAGAGGGTCCTTTAGTCTCTTTCGCAGATTTGCGATAGTCGGCTGGGTGCGGAGGCTTGTCGGTGACACCCCCAGTGACCTGAGGAACGGCAGCTGTGACAGGCCGCTGACGTGGCTGTCACTTGCCCTGACTGATGACAGACGTGCAGCCTCTTCCTGCCAGCTAACATCTGGGAAAGCAAAGAGCCCGACACTCATCCTGACAGCAGGCGGAGGATGAGAGGGGAGCGAGGACGCAAGGAAAGAGGTCTGCAGCGAGGAGGCTGCTGTGTTGCTTTTGTAATTCTGTTGGGTTTTTCAAGTGTCTGTCCACGAGGTGGGCTCGACATGTCCGAGGAGTATTTATTTGGACATACATAATAAATGCATCAGTAACAGATTTCCAGGAAAGATCATTCAGTCTGTCTTTTTAAGCAGAAACAGTACAGGTACATTAAGGTCCAGTGAGTCAGCTTGTAGAATGCCCGGGTCAGGGAACTTGCTCACCTACATGAAATGCAGCCATTAGCGATGTTAGAGCCATTACATCTGCTACCCTACCTCTGACACGTCTCAATATGGAGGGTTTTTTCCAGAAGTGTTCATTTTGGGGGCGTAATCCAAGCCAGGTCATTATAGAGTGATAAAACAGAAGTTTGCAGCATTCAAAGCTTTGGTACAAACCCCAGCCTGTGCAATAGCACAGTGTGCTCAGTCAGACAATAATGAGAGGAGTGAAGGCATCGGACCTTGTCTGCTTGATTGATTAAGGGGAAGTTCTGATAAATTAGAAGCTACAGTCAGGACTCATCTGTCCATATTAGCGAAATGCAACACGGTGACAATCTGAAACAGCGTTCAGCTCTCTATCTCAGGAAGCCGTGTCAGTCAAGTTACTGTTACTGATCCCAGTGTGTTGAATATTGTCGGATGCTGCATAATGTGCCCAATGGAGTCGCGGTCTTGATGATCTCGCTGCAGGAATATTTGATGCTTGACTAACGGTCCTCTTTAAAGTTTGCATTTAGAGGTTGTATGGGTGGTGTTGGCACTTGTTTGTTAGCCTGGAGACCAGGGTTGTTACTCATTGCACTACTTATTTTGGTACATTTGCATTATTTTATTTAAGTTAACAAAAAAAAAATCTTAGGCTACAGTCCCGAACACTGACGTAAAATTCTGTTCAGCTGAAGACATACATGAAATAATCTCCAAGTTTTCAAGTATGAACACAAAGCTGACAACATGAAGTTCATTTTAAAACCAGCTCAAGGTGACTTTGATTCACATTCTGACCGTGATTCTACTCAGAAGCAGAAACAGAAGCTGAAACGCTGCAAGTCTGACTGCTCATCACTGCCTTTGTTGCCTGTTAGTGATCAGGCTCTGAGATATTTGCTACCCTCGTGCATGCTAGTGCACAGATGTTTGCAAAGAGCCAGTGTTGTGTTATCAGTATAATGCAGTTGTTTCTGTCCTGGGCACAGTTTGCACTCTACTGTGGCACTCTTGTCCTTTCGTGCAGTAAAAGTAAAGTTCATATCCCCACTCCACAAAAACTGTACGCTGCTCTCTTTCCTGCACATCAACTGGAATCAGCTGATTGTAGTGCAAGTGGGCAGGAAGAAGAAAGCATGTTTGATGTTATTTTTTTCTTTTTCTTTTTTCTTTATACACATTTCTAATCCTATCTGTCCTGCAGCGGCCATGATGGATAGGATTAGAAATGAGTATATCAGAGGGACAGCTCAGGTCGAGCAGTTTGGAGAGTTAGAGAGGCAAGGATGAGATGATTTGGGCAGGTATGCGACGAGGGCTGGCAGATAAACTGGGCAAAGGATGTTGAAGATGGAGCTGCCAGGCAGGAGGAAAAGAGGAAGAGCACAGAGAAGATGCATGGATGTAGTAAAGGAGGACATGCAGGCTTTGTGTGGCAGAGGAGGATGCAAGGCATAGGGGGAGATGGAGGCAGATGATTCGGTGTGGTGACCAAAAAAGAAAGAACAGCCAGAACGACAACAAGAAGAAGATGATGGGTGCAGATACTTTATAGTTCAAATAATGACATCATTGTAACTGTAATGTGATTACTAAATGCATTAAATTACTGTGTTACCAACAGTGTAATGTGTTTATAGTCACATGTTTCACTGAATACTGGTTTTCACTCTCTTGCACTTTAGTTTTTATTCACTGCATACATTTAGGCTTTAAAGCACGCTGCAATCGATCTCAGCCCTGCTCACTGAAAAGCAATGCTTAGCCACATCACGTCAAATCAGCGTATTCATGCAGGACATTACAGTACAGACATTTAGCACAAAATAACAAAAACATTAAGAATAATTCAAACAAGAAAACAAATAAGAAACCAAATAGGACGAGAAATGATTGCTTAATGATATTCAGGCATAAATGATGCTGCGCGCAAATGTCATATGTGAATTAATCTGAAACTGAAAAGGCGAATGAGGAGAGGTATGTCTGCAGTCAAAATCAGACTGTTAGGGATGTTAGCGTCTCTCTATTGCCACGAACCCGATGCTTCATACACAGATGCCAAAGAACACTTTGTGCCTATCTGTGAGATGCCAGAGGCTTTGGAAAAAAAAAAAGAAAAGAAAAAACAGCAATATTTGATGTTCTGGGAATGAGAATGTGCTGGTCAGGCTGTGTGATGGGGACAGGCACAGCGGAAAATGTGCAATCTCAGTTTAGTGTGGGCTACAAATCTTGTTGGAATTAATGCCACTCAGGAGTTCAACTTGCGTGGAAAATAGGGATATTAGATGTACTAGTTTGTATGTTAGAAGTTATTTCTGCAATAGGTACAAGCTGCAGTAGATACCAAAATGTAACAGAAAGCATCACTTTGAAATATCGTTTGATCACTGCTATATATTTAATTGGAATTTTAAGCATTATATGCACAGTGGATAATACCAGAGGTTTGCAGTACCTCTCTGAAGCTGCAGGGTCATAGAAAGCACCAGTTTCTTTCTCCTAATCAGATCAAATTTGACATTTTCGTTCTAAATAAGCAACGCTAAAGTGTAATTAATAGTAGGGGTGGCTCCTGCTTTATTGCCTGATCTCGATGCCTTGTGTCAAACTGCATTTTTAAGACTTTCTTTGAAGTCCCTCTAATTTCTGTGCCTACATGTTGTCTGCATTTCCTTTTTTTAATTAATCTGCTGCATTCCAAAACAGAAAACCTGCTACTGACTAGAATTCGAAAATATGTAAAACTGCAGACTTAGTAAATTACAAACTTAGGTTAATATGATCCTTTTTTTTCCCCCTCCAGAATCTGCTGCAGAAAATATTATTATTGTCACCTTTATTTGTAATGATGAAACTCGCCTGATTGAATTTGGCTGCATTAAAATTAAGTTGTGTAACGAAGCATGTCAGAATTAAAACTGCCGAGAGGTTTTCTTATAGGCGGACGAGGAATTCTGGAACACACGTTGTTTGTGTAATTCCTCATTGATCATACTTGGACGTGCAAAACTGGAGATGACTGCAAAGATTTTGTCAGTCCATCAGCAGCAGCTCTAAGTGGCTTTTTTCTGCAATACAGTCAAGACAAATATCCGGTGTGTCTGCAGGCTTTTAACCTTGGATGAGAGCTTGTGCCTGTTGTCATTATAAAATTTACTCACATCTCCCGCATAGCTGTGAAACGTCTCTCTCAACAGATGTCAGTTTGTACTCACTTGAATACATTACACATTAGACATCTGACATCTGTGTAACACAGAGCAAATAATTAATATCCACGAGCTAATGGGTGCGTAACCTGCATGCAAGCATGTGTAGTTTTCTGGTGCTCAAATAAGCAGATTGTGTCTGTTTGCTCGGATGTTTTCTCCTTTTTTACAAACAACCCCTAATGAAATGGTTTGATGTTTTCCTGTGAAATTATCCCAAGTGTTCACTGAGCATATTAAGGAGGCAGAGGTTAACGCAATGCAGTGCCACAATTTCGAGATCAGCAATGTCATCCGCATGGAAAGAAGGCTTCAGGGAGAATGCTGAAGCCACTGGAATCTGCTGGCATTTTCAATTTTTAGACATTTTCCTGAGCCTCCGCTTTTAAGAAGTGCTGTTTTAAATACATTTTAATAGAATTTGAAACTGGCACAGAGTATTATTTAAGAACAATATCACCTGGGACCCTGACTGTTGGTTGGTGCTTTCAGAAGAGCTGCTTTATCACAGTCATGGTGCAGCAGCATGCACCCACTAGGCCTAAAATGAAACTCAGGGTTTGATAGTTTTTCTTTTCTCTGATGCTTTTTTGCCGTATCTCTTCAGTAAATAGGCCGAGATGGGTACCGGCGGTGAGAAAATCAGTCGTTATTGTTTTCACCCTTTGCCAAATCAAACTGAAACGACCAGAAGAGACGAAGAAGCTTTGTGACTTAGTTACATAAATGACTTTCAAGTGTAAGTATTTGTAAACTTAATAGGGATAATTTCATTTGTCAAAATCACAGTGTTGTTGGGGATGTGTGCTCAGACAAATACTAAGCTACAAAGGGTATTGCCATTTTCGCCTTTATGAAATACACAGACACTGGCAGTGCTTGATATGTTGTTTGTCTGTGTGCTGGACCTTTTTCGCTGAGCCCCTCTCAGTGCACATGATGTTCTTAACCCTCTTATAACCTTAATGACAGGGAAACAATCTTAGTCATAAGAAAACATGCTGAATGACATTCATATAACGTGCAATCCAGGTTGTGCCAAGAACTCTGTCACGTCTCCATTTGCTGTAGGGTCACTCTATCACTTTGTTTAAATAGCATATTTAAAGAAATATTGATTTTTTTTTTTTTATGTTATCAATTCAATTTAAATCAATTCAATTTTATTTATATAGGGCCAAATCACAACAAAAGTCGCCTCAAGGCGCTTTATATTGTACAGTAGATCGCACAATAAAAGATACAGAGAAAAACCCAACAATCATATGACCCCCTATGAGCAAGCGCTTTCGCGACAGTGGGAAGGAAAAACTCTCTTTTAACAGGAAGAAACCTCCGGCAGAACCAGGCTCAGGGAGGGGCGGGGCCATCTGCTGCGACCGGTTGGGGTGAGAGAAGGAAGACAGGATAAAATACAAACTTTTTCATCTTCTAAAATGCAGGAAAATGTAGCGTCACATAATTTCATAATGTAAAGGTCAGCAATCAGTGTCTGACTTTGTGTTAATAGCAGACAGTGACATCAATCTTTGTTTTGACCTTGACTTTAGGCTTTCCTTATGTTATGGCCCGTCTAGGCGCAGCCAGACCACAACATAAAGGGTGATCCATCCCCGTCCAACCCCAAGCAGCACTTCACACAATTAATACTCTGTGACAGTGATTTATTTATGATGAGTGAATTTAAACAAAGGAAGGGAGCGAATTATAACTTCGGGGTGAACCCAAGGCCAAAACAACAAACAAAAGGTAGCCTATCTCAGGAGTAAATACAACTTACCTAGTCAAAAGAACTAAACCAAACGACAATTACTTTCCTCCCTGCCTAAAAAAGGCGGCCCACCCCCCGCATGCTCCTACATTAAACTAACATAGTGAAACACACGGTCTGCCGGTTGGGTTGGGCCGAGGATGAATGACCTGGCAGTCCCTGGCGGTGTCTTCTTATGCGCTGCCTCCCGGTCGTTAGCCAATCGGTACGATCCATCCACCCTGGATGCACCAATCACGGAGGAGCACCTGCACACTCAAATTTACATATTATAATTACGACAACAGTTGTAACACCCTAACATTAGCTAAGTGGTTCATGTGCCTAATAATCTGCCACATAGGTGGCAGAATGGGCCCGGACTAATGGCCCGTTTTGTCACGTAGCTTGGATTGTCTGGGTCAACGTTCAAGTGATTTTTATGCTGCAGTAATGTTGCAGCTCATGTTTTTTTGTTGTCCTTAATATAGATAGTGTACCAGCCATCTCTGTAGTAGCTAGCAGTGAAGGAGTGGACGCGTGGACGATGTCTATGCTGTGTCTTAAAAGCTTGCCAGGAAATATTTTTTTTAGTTGTTTCCTTTTAGTTTCCTTTTCTTTCCTTTTAATGAAGCTCACTGTCCTCCAGCTGAAGTATTTTATAATTAGCGAAGTTGTATGTGTGCTTAATTTTCTTTCTCTAATTTTCTTTTTTCTAAAAGCTGCTATTGTGATTGCACTGATAGTTAATAAAGGCGTGCCACCAGTTCAGCTCGCTTTGTGATTAGGCTGGACAATCAGGCTTCTACCCCTGAGTGAGTTCATTAGATGATTTATGTTAGAAATACACGTTTGGACACACTCGTTGGCCTTGCTGTATGTACCTCGCAGCCAGGTGACCTCTCTCTCTCTCTGACCACACATCACAGCTCCCTCTACAGTTGCTGTTGATTACAGGAAAAGATGCCAACAAAACTGTCTTTACAAATACAAGCTTACCTAAGGAAATGCAAACATGTCAGCAAGAGCATAAATATATCAGCCGTTTGTAATTAGAGAGACACTTGCAGTCAGCAAACAGACTTTGTTTAATTTGCTCTCAGTGGTTTTTGTTGAACTTGCACATTATTTATATGTATTATGCAATATTCCCACTGTGTAATGTAATATAATCTAGTTTCTTGCATAAATTCATTCCTATTTATTCGCATTACCTCTCATTATCTTTATATCTTTAGCACACTGCGCTGCTTCTTGCACATACGCCAGCTGTTGACAGCACTAACGTGTGTATTCTGCTGCAGCCTTGTACTTTCTGTGTTTGTAATGCATTTTTACGGTTCTGTTTGAATACTAGGCGGCTTCATTTACAAGAAGAAAAATAGTTTTGTGTGCAAGCACACTTGGCAATAACACACTTTCAGGTTCTGATTTATTTATTTTGTCCTTTTTTTACTATATTTGTTTTTATTTGGTGCCCTTTTAAGAATACCGCTGTTGAATAAAACCACATGATTTTCATAGATTGCTTACATCAATCCTATATTTTATTTCACCAGCAAATTGTATATTTCTTGTGCAAGTGGCACCTGCTCAGTAGGGCATCGTTAGAAAGAGAAGAAAGATGATAGCTTATTTCCAAAGCCCTGTTGTCATTTCTTGTTTTTCTTTTCACACAGTTTGGCAGCAGGTAGTGATTTTTCCTGCTTTTGTTCACAAATTACAGAAAAGCAGGTAGCAAGCATCTACAATGGCATGCTATAAATATTAAACAAGAATGTAATTATCAGATATTTTATTTTATTAGCTATACCTTAGTTGTACCGTGCTGGAGACTTATTTGCCTTCAGAACTGCGTTCATCATAAGAAGTCAACAAAGTACTGAAGATTTAGGTCCTTGCTGTATATTTGTCATTTGCACATCCATCATGCAAATCTCCGGTTTCACCGCATCCCAATTGTCATGTTTAATGCTGAGAGCAGGCATCTTAAGATGAGTACCCTGTGGTCATAAAGGGATGGAGAGCAACAATATTGAGGTAAGGAAATGTCACCCACACTAGTCCTCTACCACCGGCCTCAGTCTGACCCTACCCTGTGGAAATCGAGGCTCATTAGGCCGGGCACATTTTTTGATGTCCAATTTTGTGGATCCTGTGTAAATTTTACTCTGACTCCTGTTCTTAGCTAACAGGAGTGCCTTCCTGTTGTAGCCCATCTGCTTCTAGGTCTGACATCTTGTGCGTTCAGAGATGCTGTTCTGCATACGTCCCAGGATAAACAACAAAGACCACCCGCAGAGGCGAGAGGGGAATTTGTTTTATGTTCAAACTTTGGAAACAAAGTTTTTAAACAAACCGTATATTGGTGGTCAGGCAGAAAATGTTCTCAAATTGGCTGATTTAAGGTGGAATGAGCATGAGCAGGTTTATTTTGATGCAAAGGTTTTTACGTTGGCAGCACATGGAAACACGAGGCTTCAGGGAGATGCTGAAACTACTGGAATCTGCTGGCATTTAAAGTTTGGGGCCTTTTTTACTGAGCCACAGCTTTTAAAAAGATTTTTTTTAGTAGATTTAATATATTTTCTGAAAAGAGATAAAAAACCATCGTGCTTCGGTTGCATAAAGTATTTGTAAATGTTTTCGCAGCTAATCTGACAAAATCCTGACGTCCTAAATGTTGTTGGGGATGTGCACTCAGACAAATACCAACCTAGAAATGGTATTTCTGTTTTCTCTTTGATGAAATACTAAGACAATGGCTGCATTTGATCTTTTTATCTTTCACTGGGCAGCTTTCAGTTCATGTGATGTGGTTTTTAATTTTTCTCATGGTTTTAGTGGCACTCTTTCATGTTGTTTAAATAGCACATTTAGATAAATTTGATTGTTTTAAAAAATATTATTAGTTTTTAGAGTTAAGTTGTTATGTTTATGGGGCTCAGTGGGTCTAGGGACAAAAATCGAAGCATCAGTTATGCGATTATTTATTTAAACCAGCCTGTTTTCATGCTTTTCTCAAACACAACCCCATGTCCTCTTGACAGACTCTCATCTTCCAAAATCCAGGCAAATGTAGCGTCGAATAATCTCATAATTTAAAGGTCAGGGTTAAGGGTTAAGCCATCCGTGTCTGACTTTGATTTCACTGTATGGTATCAACACAACAGTAGTTTAATTTTCCTAATCTCCCCCCAAAATCTTAGAAAGGTCAGATTAGGAAATGCTGAAGCAATTTTGGGATTGCCATGTATTTTTGGAAGGGCCGGACTAATGGCCTGTTTTGTCGTGTAGCCTGGATTATCTGGGTGAATCAGTAATTCTATCAACACAATTTTAATTTTTAATGTTCAAAGTTCACGCTCAAAGTAACTTAAATCACCTTTCTTCCCCATTTTGTTGCTTTAGCTGGTCATCTTGACTGTGTCTGCATGACTAAATGCATAGAGATATTTATTAGTCGGTGAGGGTTGATGAACAAAAAGTTATCATAATGAAAAAGCAGCTACTCTTACTTGTGACTCACAGGTATGTAAAAGCTTTGCTGTGGCAAAAAGATCAAAGTGCAGATGAAAAGAAAAAAAAGTAGCTTCAGATTTACAAGAAGAATCAATTTAACATAATAAAATAGCTGTGTTTTTAACACAGAGTGAGTCTCCTGCAGTAACACACACTGTCATATCATATTCCCAGCATCGCATCCTGAATCGCGAGGAAAGAAAAGACAATAAAACAAGAAAAAAAGACAAAAACTTCTTGATTTGAGCTCAGACGGTAGCTTCTTTGTCACGTTCTGTGTAGCAGCCGGAGGAGCTAAAGCCGTGGGATTTCCACAAAGCTTTGCCTCATCAGTTTTATTTTAAAGCACGTTTTCAGGGCTAATGTGGAGATGCTGCATAGTTTTGCTGACAGAACAGTACTGTACGTTATTGGGACTTTGTTTAGAGAGTGCATGGTCATCAGTATCCCAGATGGTGTTATGAACAGCATAAAAACAAGAGTATGGCTTGCTTGCACGCTACAACATGAGAGTTGAGGGTTTTTTTTCTTTTCTTAAATTGTTGAGTCACTGAAGAGGAGTTTTTTATGTTGCTGTATTCAGTAAGACACTGGACTACCCGTTTACTGAGGATAAAGGGTTATTTTCTCGACTTGTGTTTACATCCAGAGGTGTTGCCCCGTGCTCTGCACAGGTTTAACTTTAAGCTTTTGTATCAGCTTGACTCCAGTCTCTGGTGTTTGTACAACTTGGTTTGCAGTAATCAGAAAGGTTAAAGTAGCTTAATGTCAGAGGAATCTGGGTGAAGCGTCGGCCTACATCTTGTTTTAAACATCACAGAAGTACATCCAGTTTAAAACTCAGACAAATAAACACATTTGAGGCATTGTGGATGTCAATAAAGGGTTATTGAAGCCATGCAGGATATGATTAGATGGGAGCAACATATCATAAAGAACAGTTAGTACCGTATTATCGCAATAATATCAGTGTGCATGCTGTGAATACTGTGGAACCAGCTCCCTCCTTGGGTTCAGGAGAAAGAAAGACAGCCTCTCTGCTTTTTAAGTTAGACGTAAAATTTCATTTTTGTTAAACCTTATTGTTTAGGGCTGATCAGGTGACCTGAACCATCCCTAGGCTCAAGCTGCTGGAGATCAGGAATCACGGAGCCCTTTTTCACAGCTGCATATTTCACTCTTGTTTCCTCTCTCCTGTAGTTTCTCTTTTGTCTGTGGTTTCCTCTTTTTTCCCCTTCTGATTCCCCTTAACCATCAACCAGTAGCTACAGATGGCTGCCCCCCCGGAGCGTGGTTCTCACTGCGTTCTCTTCCTGCTCGGAGAATTCTTCCTCCCTAGCTTTTCCAAGTGTTCGCTTTCAGGGAATCGTCTGATCGCCACAGTTGTCTCTCTTGGTCGGGTCTTTACCTTACAATATAAAGAACCTTGAGATGATTGTTGCTGAGTTGAGAGGACTGGCTGGAAATGTGCAACAAAACTGGAAGCTGCTTTAATACCTAATATAACAAAATCTTGAAGAGAAGCTTTACAGTACACAAACTACAGATCCTCATTATATCAGCTGATACTACGCTACGATCAAAGGAAACACTTAAATTAATTCTGTTTAATTATATTAGCACAAGCACGCTGTAAACCAGGCGCAGTGTAATGTGTTTCAGGAGACAAACACTGTGAAGAATTACGCACAGAGTTGTTGGAATGGGGGGTTAATTGGAGCCAAGCAGCTTATCTTTCATGCAGCCCTACCTAGCAGATAAAGCTAACCCTGTCCCCCTCCATCTATCCAAAAAGAAAAAGAATTACAGGAGGCTATATGTTTAAAAAAAATGATGGAATTCTATACCTAATTAACGAACACAATTATGTGGACATTCTCATATCTGGATCTTACAACAATCTCACAGCGTCTGCAGTGAGATGGCCTGGAGACCAGTTAATATTCATTCATTCCAATCTTCTTTAAAGAGGTGCCATGTGCTGTGGAGGAAGAATAATTTTGGGAATAGCAACAATCGAGACAATCCTGAGACCACGCGCCTCGCTCTTCTCCGAGCAGGACCGCAATAGACGGCAAACTGCAGTTGTATATTTTATATATTAATAAAGACTGTGCATCTAATAAATTAATGTGTACCCTCTGCAAACAGATTGAGCTATTGTGTCGTTTCATAAAAAAGGTAAAAAAAAACAAGAAAAAACAACTTTTCGATGATTTTTAATTGGCAGCAAATAAAAACAATGACAGCTGCGCTGCCGATGGTCAGTAATAAATTGTTTGTATTAATTGAATCTCAAATCAGTGCCACATTTGCTCCAGACAATAACAGTGTAAGTAGGCTGGTGGCTTTTTTGAATTAGCTGATGAAACAAAAATGGATTTAACTAATAAATATTCTGCGCCACAGTATAGGACTGGCCTTTGTGTCACATTATTATACTGGTGATTATATGAAGCTAATTATAAATACAGACAAGTCAACTATAAGAGAGTAGCTCAATAAAATATAGCTGTTATCAGCAATTTGCAGGATCAGACCACTTTTTTGCTCAGCAGACTCAAATCTGTCACCTTTAGTTAAAACTCTCCCAAAAATGCTTATATGTTGTTTTGGGGTTTTGTTTTTTTGCTTTAGTTTTTAGTTTTTTATTAAGTCTTAAAGTTGAGTCTGTGGCAGGGCTGACACAGAGAGACAGACAATCATTTGCACTCACGTTCACACCTATAAGCAATTCAGGATCGCCGATTAACTGCAGGTCTTTGGAGTGTGGGAGGAAGTCGGAGTGCCGAGAGAGAACCCACACAAACACGCGGGGAACATGCAAGCTCCACACAGATGGTGGATTTGAACACAGGACTGTGAGGCAACAGCGGTAACCACTTTTCCACCACAGCTGCCCAATTACACAGAAATTAACTGTCAGGACCTGAATTTTGCGCTCAGACATACAGCCAGAGTCACATACAGCAGGCTGGCCTTGGCAGATATGTGTATTTCTGGTGCTTGAATACAGCAGCACATCTTTTCTAATTACTGGGCCAAGTTCACTCTCTTGTTCTTTCCAGCTGACAGCAAACTGAGCCATGGCACAAAACAACAAATAATAACCTGGCATAGACAGGCTTCTAACATTTGGAGTTTCGATCTTAATAAGTAGATAACTTAAACATATAGCTGTTGCTCAAACTGACTGTCTATTGAAGGTGTTGAATAAAAATGTACACGTCTAACTGGGCTTGGCAAGGCTTCCTAAATGCATAAGACTTCCTTTACCTTTATTTTCCTCAGTCTTAATGGCGACACCAGTCTCAGATTTGGCCGTTCTCCAAACACTTTGCTCTCTTAAAAGATGCAACAGTGCAGTTTGGCAGCTGGTACAAAGGCAGACAACATATTACCCAAGACCAGAGCGAGGCTGCACTCCCACATCTAAGACGTCCAACATCCAAAGTACACATTTCCATCAAAAATGCAACGAGATTTTTCAGCCTTGTGAGGTAGCTGGCTTCTTCTGTCCCCCCCGTACAGATGCACAGTGTGGCTGGCAGGACTAGTCGGATTCTGGGCAGGATTTATGCCTATAACCAGCATGAGATCAAAGACGTTAAAACTCGGAAAGGAAAGTGACTGTGAAATAAGCGTTTATTTATATGAACAGAAAAATAATTAAAAGCAAGCGAGACAGAGGAATATGGAATGTGTAGGAGAAAAGCTAGACTAAAGCTTTATTAAAGATTCAACCCTCATAAGGAATGAACAAAACAAAAACTGATCAAGATGACAGTAAAAGCCCATCAGAACCAGATTAGAGGAACAAAAGACGACACCACCCGAAAGGGGAAAAGGCTTACAAAAACAAAATGCATCCGTAGGTGACAGCAAAAAAGTAAATAGGCTAAAAAAGTCATGATGAGAAAACGAGGAAGCAGAAGCGCAGTGAGTTTTGACTAATAACGAATGTACTTTTAGACAAGTTTTACTCAAAATTCTGCATCGTTGTAAAAGATTCATTCATTTGCAGCGTCTGCCGTCTTTGGTTTACAGTGCCTCGTGTATTTCAGTGTATTTTAAGTCCTAGGCATCACAGATACTTTCTTTGCTGTGTCATAAACTTTAGACGAAGCTGTTCAGCTCTCCACTACCATGTCTGACATCTACTTTTCTCTGACCTTCGCCTCAGTGGAAAGCACTGTCCCAACCCAGGTGAAGCAGGAGAAAAGTGGCCTAATGGTCCATGGCTGCCAGAGCAGCTGTCCAGAGCTGTTTTTTAGTCAGAGAGAAATGACAATGAGCTGAAGTAAGAGTGTGAGGAGGGAGACGGGCTTAAGGGAGCCCTGCAGCACTTTGGGGGAAAATCAGGTTTTTTTCTGGTGTTTCTTTATCAGGATATTTGTGGCTCCGTCAGCCGGTCAGATCATCCAAGGTGTTCTGTACCTTATGGTTCTTCAAACTCTTACAGAGTTCAAGTCTTTGTTGGCAATCCTGTTAGTCATCACAAGGTTTTACTTTTACTTCACTACCACATAAGGACGATCTACATACTGGTAAATTTACCAGAACAATAATGATTATAATGAATAACAAATGTCGTATTAAATGTCAAATAAAGACCATATTAACACTATAAAAATATATTTTGTAAAATGAATGATAGATTACAGATATAGAAGATTTAATACCATTTAATTCCATATTGCCAATAAAGTGTCTCAGGACATGATGATGCTCACACAAACTTTGTCTTGTCATCCTATTTTCTAGACTTTATCAGCTTTAAGGTGGATTATTTTGATAACTTTATCGATAATTAGCAGCCGCTCAGCTGGACTGGGAAGATGAAAAAATTGGGCTGACTGTTAACATACCCTAACCCAGCGGTCCCCAAGCTTTTTTTGCGCCACGGACCAGTTTAACGTCAGACAATATTTTCATGGACCGGCCTTTAAGGTGTCACAGATAAATACAACAAAATAAAATTATACGACCAAAACAAAAACTGTGGTACTTTGTAAATATAATAATAAACGCAACTTCAGCTGTGTAATTGTGTAACTTTATTAGTAGCGTCCTCCTGAAATGCACCAACAACACCAAGAGTAACATCCTCCTCTCTGCCCCTTAATGCTCTCTGGTCGCTATGGTAACGTGTAAACATTTCTTACAAAATAAGACACATATATACACACACACACACATATATATATATATATATATATATATATATATATATATATATATATATATATATATATATATATATATTAAAAAAAAACACCCAGCACGCCCCTGCGGGCGGTTTATCCTTCAAGCTCGGGTCCTCTACCAGAGGCCTGGGAGCTTGAGGGTCCTGTGCAGTATCTTAGCTGTTCCCAGGACTGCGCTCTTCTGGACAGAGATCTCCGATGTTATTCCCGGGATCTGCTGGAGCCACTCGCCTAGCTTGGGAGTCACCGCACCTAGTGCTCCGATTACCACGGGGACCACCGTTACCTTCACCCTCCACATCCTCTCGAGCTCTTCTCTGAGCCCTTGGTATTTCTCCAGCTTCTCGTGTTCCTTCTTCCTGATGTTGCTGTCATTCGGAACCGCTACATCGATCACTACGTTGTCTTTATCTGTTTTTTTCTACCACCACATGTGGGTTTAGTATATAAAATATTTGTATACATCATGAAGGTGTTGGCACTAACCCTGAGCAGTGTTTAGGCGAAGTTTCTGATTGGTCCACTCGTCTATTAGGAGATAGAGAACATGCAATTATATACGCATGCAGTGCAATCATTATAGTATAATATCATAATACTATAATCATTATAGTATTATTAACAATTTAGTTACCTGTAACGCAGTGGCCATGTTTCCATATTGTAACGATTTCTATAAAATGACAGCCAAAGGTGCGAAATAATACACAGACATTCATAAAGCAGTTGTTAGTGGAAGGAATTCACAAGCAGAACAATTAGGCGTGATATGATCTGCACACAGTTTCTCAGTTTCTTTAAAATTTCCCTCCGGATTGAAAGACAATATGGAACACAACACGATGGTGACAGCATAATGTGGCCACACCTTTCAGGTTGTCTTTCTTTGGAAATACGGTCTTTTTTGCCAAGGGGGAGACGCTGGATCATCATGACCATCTAGTCCTCCATGAGAAAAAAAAGGCATAGGTTATCATTACCACTGCCCCCTTCCACTCATTAGAAATGGACAGGAGTGACACGAACTGAGTTATTGTAAGACGCATTTTTTCCTGACAGATTTCATCTTTTGTCCCTCCAGACAGGCTGTCAGGTGTTCAGCTGTCAGCTCAGATGGGAGCTGCTGCACCAGCATTTTATTTTTATTTTTTTGAAGGGTGCATATAAGAGATCAACTGACATTATCACAAGAGAAACTTTACAAAGTTTACTTTGTGGTGGTCAAGCAAAAGGAGGGTGAGGGTGAAAGACAACACTTTGTGCCCCAGCAGAATATTCTGAATTCATGCAGTATTTGTGTGTGTTTTGTTATGGATGCTAGCCTAACGATGACAGGTTAGTCCATCCTGCTCTCTTTCTTACTCCCCAGTGCATGTAAAAAAGAAGATACTGTATCGACCAAATTGCCACAGGTATCTGGGATTATCGTCCAACAGCAAACATACCGCGATTTTAATAAAATATATTTTTAGAACTTTGCATTTATTATTCACGTCACAACGGAACCGGATGCAAACCGAGGTCAGCTGTCATCTATTGCCTCATGTTTATTCAGTCACACTGCAAATGCGAAAAGTAGGTTTAAGCTGTCACCGTCTTGAGGCTGCTGGGAATTAGAAGTACATCTTGTCTGAGTCGACAGTCGACTCGAATGTATATGCAGACATTTCCATGGAGAGGATGGAGCTTATCACCCATGATCTGTTTTGTTTTCCTCATCATCGGCACACAGCACAGATACATGCTGAATGTTTGGTGGCAGCCCATGATTTCCTGGCACTTTTCTGACAGCTTTTCCCAGGATGTTGTTGTCCTTGGCAGCGCAGAGCTGCACATACGAGTCCACCTTGTCTGCAGAAAGAAAGCGTTGGCTTTGCCACCGCTTCCTGCAATGTGGTGCATTTGAGTGCTGTGAACAGGCTAGGCATCGATTGTCTGGAGCTTTATTTAACTTAAATTAGCAAGCATGAGCAATTACAAGGCTTTAGAGAGCAAAACGTTAAAGAGGAAGAAAAAGAATAATGCAAAGTGAAATGATTGGCTTGCTTTTATTTTGGCTTTCTGCTTTTATTTGATAGAGATTGCTTAAGAAAGACATGAAAGCGGTTAGAGAGAGGGAGGGTGAAATGCAGAGAAAGGGCCTGGGGCGTAATTGTGTTTGGATGGCAGGAGGAAGGACTCGGCCTTTGTGCATGGTGCACGTAGTCTGCTAGGTGAGCTGTTGGGGCCCCCCCCCCCACTTTTAATTTGTGACTTTGTTTTGGCTGTGGAATTAATTAACTTCTCTCATTTTCATTTCCTTTTTAAGTTATTTAAGTTCACCCCCAGGCATCGGTTCATTTTCAGTCATCGTGATCAAGGTTTACTGATGACAGCCTAACACATTTAATTTTGAAGCATTCACAATATGTACTTGGAACGAGCGTATTTATAGAGCGCTCTGATATTTTGATATTGTGTGTGTGTTTGTGTGTTTGTGTGTGTGTGTGTGTGTGTGTGTGTGTGTGAGTATAATGTTGTTTTATAGTTTGCATTACTACTTTAGTCATATTCACAATAGATAGCATAGTTTGAACTGTAGATTGCCATCAGCTGTTATTACCTTTATATCCAAAATCCACCCAAAGCTGCCTCTAAACTGAAAAGTTATTCTAAACACAATTTTTTTGTTATTGTATAAAGAAAAACATCCACATAATAAAGCTAGTCTTGCTAATCCGTTTTGCCTTTCTCTTGGGGGAGTACCGCTGCCTAATTTGATCATTAAGATAAAACTAAGCAATCATGTAAGAGCTTTATTAACATAGGTGTTTATTTTCAGAGCCCCTCTTAAAGTGTTGTCTGAGCTGAGCTCCCCAGAATCCCAAATTGAAGTGGTGGAATGCCGCAAGGTACTTACAAAGAGAGTTGCATATGTATGCAAAGCCTTTTAAGTGTGAAAGCCAAACACAGTCATGTTTCAATTTTTAGGTGCATATTGGGTGTCCAGAGGGCAGTACTCTCAATTTTCATATTTTAGCATTAATATCCAACAGGGCATTCTTTACGGTGACTGTGGATAATGGGGCTCTTGAAATGTCACCAGGACCTATATTTACAGGACATTACTGTTGTTTGCTATGTGTGAATATATCTTATTTAAACTAACTAATTAATAACTGCCATGGAACAGCAATGTGCAGCATCGACAAGTCAGGATAAACTCACTAAAGTGGCGATCTTGCATCATCAAGTAAATCCGTATTTTTTACAGTTACTCTCTTTCCCCCAAACTCCTACAAACGTGACTTTGAATGCATCACTATTAAACAGTTCCAATTAATGCTATGAACATAAACAGAGAGACCCAGCTTGCAAGTGCATTAGGTATCAACCGCATCCAGCAGCATGTGGAAAATTCGAATCATATTCCCTAAAAGCCCCCTCTTGCTGTTTGAGAACGGATATTATCTCCCTCGCTGGCAACATGTTTGTTGTGACGAGCATGAATTATGAGAGCCACTAACAGCCCTTGAAAAAAGAATAATACACATTGGACATGTAAGCTAATGTCAAGTTGAAAATTAGCAGACTGTAAAGCAGGGTGTTAAAAAATGAGTTTATTGGTGTTTATAGATAATGCATTTCCTGTAATGTGCCCAGCAGCAAAGTACCCACCACATCAGCTGAATGCAGACCCTGCTACAGGAAATACAGGATAGCATCATGTTCCTAAAATAGCTTCATTTATTCTTACTTGCAAAAAGTTAGAAACATGCTCAAGCAGTTACTGTCCTTCCATTAAGTTTGGGATTTTCTAAAATGTGGATTAACAACATGAATAATCAAATAGCTCCCAAACTTGTAGTCAGGGCTGTGATGCAAGCAAACATGCATCAACATCCCTACTTATTCCCAGTATTGTCACAGTTGTCAGCAGATTAGACATGACACCTCCCCATCTAGCGAACAATGAGTCAGCTAAACAACAATAACAGCTAATTATGAGCTAATGTTATGACAGCTAATATTATCAAAACAATCATTCCCTCTGATAAATAAATTAATTGCATTCTCCCATCGTATGAGAGTTTATTCATTAAATGTCCCAGTACAACAATGTTATCAAAAATGACTTTCTTAAGCCTGGCTAAAAGCAGCTAAGAGACCAACAGAAGCAAAAATAAAAGTTCAGGATATCCTCGAAAGCTCACCTCAGCATCGCTGTCATCGGTCAGAAGCAAGCTTGACTGACTCATCAACTCCTTTCACACAGTTTCTTCTTCAGAGTAAATAGCTGTGGACACCAGCTGAGGTAAACAGCAGACTGACCCTTACCTGACCTACACTTACGGCACATGAACAGCAGCTGTAGTTGTTTGCCCTACTGTAGCTAGGATTATGGACTTGAGGTGGGAGAGGTAAGAGAGCAGAACTCAGTTGGCCACAATCTACTGACATCTCGCAGTGACACTCTAACTTTCAGACTTAAACTTGGGGGTTGGCAGCTTTGACTGAGAGGTGGACACCAAAACAAATGGCTGGAGCTGTTGTTTGTAAGCTAGGCTTCACCACCACTCGTTCAAGCCATGGATCCAGACCTCTCAGCCATGTTGGTGGTGTTGCAGTTGTCTGAGAAATTCAGTTAACTGTAGAAATCTGCCCTCAAGTTGTGGTAAGTGAAAGTCTAGCACCTATGGATGCACGCAGTGTTGCCAACTTCTCAGTAAGGAATATCGCTATTGGCTGTCCTAAAAGTCGCTAGAAGTCGCTAAATGACGTCATCACCTTATTTGCATAATTGGTCATGTTTATGTTGGAGAGAGAAATAAGATTGTGGAAGAAACAAAGTGAGTAAAAAACACCCTAAAAGCATTTAGAATATATTTAGAACTACAAATTCAATTTCTTTTAGCAATTATTGTTTTTTTTTTAATGTCACAATTCTCATGCGCGATTCATGTGCAGTTTGCAGTCGGGGTGAACATCTCCTGCTCTGACAGCAGCTGGGGGCGACTGCTGCATGAGGACTATCCGCCGCCTGTGAGCGCTTTGGTATGGGCGAGGTGTCCACGGCAGCACCCGCTGCTTGTAAGAGCAATACGTGCTTTCACGTCAAAAAGTTGTCATAAGTCTCCAATAACAACAGAAAAAGTCGCCAGATTTGTCTCTAGTCGCTTTTGGTCACTAAGGGGGTCTGAAAACTCGCTAAATATAGCGACAAATGCACCTTGCTCCTACAGCTTGCTAGCACTAACCTATAACTCCATAGTCTCGTCCAAATGTTGTTACAGCAAAACACTGGGGCTTAACAAAACAGTGGTTCTGCCAGTCATATGGTAAAACTCGAGAAATTCCAAACCCTGTAGTGTTCCTTTGATCAGTGTCCTCTCCTTCGCTTTTTAAAACACATTTTCTGTTAAGAATCTGCGGTCTTATGTTATCAACACACTTTGAAAATGGCTTTAACTCAAGATCCAATTACTAGGTTTCTTAGGCTTTTAACCACCACTTTGCTTAGCTGTCATGAAAATGGCTTACTTGTCTTTGATGACGACCCACAGAGTGGACCTTGAGGCAAGATTATTTTGTCAAATGAACATTTTCTGTATCAAGAATTTACAAGGCTCCTCCAGAGAAGCAGCAGCAGCAGCACGTTATGCAACTGAGCAGTGCTAGTCATGAGCAAAATTAATTCTCCTTCTAAAATCAATACAGCGAACATTAAATATCCTAATCCCTTTATGTGGTCACAATTCCTTAAATTTTAAGTACTGTATATAATCACTTTACTGCTGCATCCTCTTTGCAGATCTCATGATCCATTTCAAAATTAAACAACCCAGCATTATGTGAATCTGGACTAAAACAGCTTGTTTAAAACAAACAGGCTTTATTCCCAGTTCAAGAAGGGCGCACTTGCCCTTTTGGTCAAATTATTCCAAGTGCCACCTGCAAGTCTGAAACCGCAAGCTGCCAAATTCCTGATTAAATGTGGCTTGCTCGTTGCGGTGGCAGCAAACTTTTAGCAGGATTTGGGATGGTATTCCAGTTTGAATGAAATCTAATACTGGTGCAGATTAATGTGGGCATTAATAGGAATAATATAATAATTTGCAATTCCACACTGCCAGCCTCGAAATGGCAGTAACTAGAATGGAGATTAGAGTCAGTAATACTTAAATCACGGATGCCTCTACAAGTATTAACATTAATACCACTTAGCCTTTAAATTCATACGTTCCATAAACCCCAGCCGAACGGTGCGTCTCACCGATGACAGTGTTTTTATTAGTGTAAGTGCTGTTACGCTGGGCAGCCCTATAGGCGAGGGACACCTTCTTCATCAGCCCTTATGGCGACACTCACACCAGCAAGCTGTTTGGGAACGCTAGAGAAAAAAAATTAGCTTGAAGTGGCAACACTCCTGCAGTTAATTAACAGGAATCTCAATGTGTTGGCGCTGTAACAAACACACAGCCTGAGGGAGAGGGGAGGTAGAGGTGGAGGGAAGCTGGGAGGGATGGGTGGATAGATATGTGCGTCTGTCAGTAATTTAAATGAGACGCGGCCTCGTGAACGAGCGGTGAGAGCGCAAGTGCCATTCGACGCATCTGTGTCACTCCCAAAAAAGAAGGCTGTGTCGGTATGTGTTGATATATGCATGCAGATATATGCACACTGGTGTATATTTACAGGCCTTAAATGCACATGTGGATTCATTCATATCATCTCTTATACGGACTGCATTTTAAACGTTTATTCTTTTATTCATAAGGCATTTACAAACAGTCTTCCTCCCCCACACCATTCCCCAGATACCTACCAAACTGTGTGCCTTTAAAGGTCATTACTGATGGGAATTCATAGTATGTTGCTTATATTGATTTACCTTGTATTGTAGTGCAGGATTAAATATATGCTAAAAGGGGAATAATAACTTAGAAGGATTCAGACTGACGGATTTTATATTCAGCCTACAACTAGGTCAGTGTTGTAAGACGAGCCAGCGTAGGCTTCCTCCTGCTTCTGTCTTTCCTCAAGTGCTGGACTGTATCTTGACAGATATGCTGCCAACCATAATAAATTGTGACCACGTCTTCCACTCTGACAGATGGAGTGGCAGATCTTTGCACGGGATTTTGATCTGGTCCTTGAATGTCCCGTCTGTCTTCGTGGAAGAGCACTGGCCTGGATGGTGGAGGCAGTTGGTGCTTTTGAAAATGCTGGATTGCTAAAAAAATAAATAAATAAATAATTTAAAAATGACCTTTTGTGTTTAGAAGGAAACTGCTCATACACGGCCAAACCAAATCAGCAAGGCTTAAGTGCCCAGAGCTGTGGTAGCGTGTTAACTCGCAGTAAAATGTTTGCGTGCTTTTGACATTCCCGGCAATTTGGGCACGCTGGAACGAGTTCTGAGTCGTTAAATAAACCCACTTGTCTTCATGTGGACAGTGCACTGGAGCTATACTTGTAAAGTATGCACATCAGATGCATGCAGACGCAGGGAAAACTTTGTTTTGCGGTTATAGGGGGGTTTTTTTTTCAGCTCTAAAATCTACAAACCAGTGATATACTTTTTAATATATCAAAAGAGGCTGTTGGTTTATACTATTTAAACCAACCTTTGGAATAGAGACTACAATTTTTGCTTTTTTGATGACTCTGAAAGGCAAATCAGCAACTTTTTGATCTGTCGATTGACTCACTTCATTCACATGAGCGTAATGTCAATTTTTGATCATTTTGATCTCTTTTAAAAGGAAATAGACAATTAATACTGTGACTGACAAGTACCTGCAGCATGAATCGCACAGGTCCCTCAGTTCCCCAGTCAAATTCAATCCTTGAGCCTAACGTCTGGTTTCAGAGCACCCAAAGGAGGGCAGCATGAAAGCTCAAAGTCGAGGCTTCAAACGACTTTACAAACCAATGGGTGACCAAACTATTTTTAAAAGATGCCTAAGTTGGGGCTCGGCAACCTTCTACGTTAAAGAGCCATTTTACCATCTCCTACCAAACAACTGTAGAACAACTGGACAGTGGATGGATGTAACTGGGAGGGGATGAATGAGTTAAAATTAGTCCTCTTTTTCATATAGATTTGTTTTTTCCGAGCTTGTGGGAGCTACAGCTGAGTGGCGACAGAGTCACTGGTTGCCGACCTCAGTATACCTTACTCTAAACTTAATATGAAGGTTTTTGTAGATATTGCCACGATTAAACTATTAGATTTTTCAAATACTTAATCTCATTTAAGAATACAAACAATTCTCTGGTCTTTCTATATAATTATATCCAGGATGCTGTGTTAGTGCTCTGTGGCTGCGCATTGCCTCCACAATTAGGTTTTGAGAGAACAGAGGTGGTCTGGGCTCTTTTCTGATGTTATTGTCCATACTGAAGCTTGTCATCCTCGTCCAGACAGTCTTCCTCGTGTGCTGTGTCAAGATTACACTTGCGGATTCAGTTACAGAGACGAGCCAATCATACTCCCAAAGTAGCTTACAACCAAAGTCTGCACTCATGTTTCCACCCTTTTAAAGGAAAACAAAAAAGAAACTCCTCGTGTTCTCTGATTCCAGCATCGCTGTTTTATAACATTGTATCTGATAACTGGGTAGGACGAGACATTTTACTATAATCTCAAAGCCATTACCATCAGATGTGTTGACATGAGCCTCACTAAATTCGGCTGTTATCTAATCTGATCTTCCTGTTTGTGCCCCGTCGATGAGCAGCAGCCTTTCTGTAAAAGTGATCAGAGCGGCAGTCATTTGCATCCAGCAGGATGCTGAATGATCGTGACGTACCTCGCGATAATGATCATCTCCGAGATTGCGACTGTAGCATGATTACACTTTTGCAATATTTTCTCGCACTGATTAAATTTAGTTCTGATGGCTTTTTAACACATAAAGTCACAGCTGAACACTGCCTGCAGATGCGCACAGACACTCCCAATAAGGAATTCCCTTCTGTACCTATTTGATGCTGTTTTCATAAATTATTGATGCTCCTGTCCTCCTTCAGCCCTGCCTCTAACTTCTTCATCCTGGGAGATTATCAATGAGAGCTCCTCTGTAATTCCAACAAACAGCTACCTCTTTTGTTCCCATCTGCTCGGCGTAGAGGCTGGAGCAGCGAGGGTCTCTGTCATGTTGATGTGAGGACAGACTGAAGCAGACACTTCCAGCTGCACCGTCTGCACCTGTCCCACCTGGAGCGCCATCAACACTGTTTCCTCCTGGTCGTGTTAATATCCTACAGCTGACAGCTTTATGCTATCTACCTGCAGCTGAGGCTGGTTTGCAAAGATCAATATGGAGATAAACTTCTGAGAGATGGAGACACGTTAGGTATTTTTTACTCTTGAGACAATTCAGCAGATGTTTAACTGTGGCGAAGGTGAAGGATTGTAATTGTCCTGTCTATTGCAGGGGATTTTATGGAAAGTGGAGACTGTGCCCCCTGCAGAAAAAAACTCATTTGTGCAAGCTGTTATTGTGACCGTTTAAATCACTACCCCATGACCAAATAAATGTATAATGTTTACTTTGGGGTCTCACCTTTAAACAGAATAAATCTGCAAAACCCTGAAAACATAAAAAAAAAAAACACATTTCTTACAGGTGTAAAAGGTGTAGTTCAACCCAAATCATGACCTTTTCTAAAATCTAACCAAGGAGCCAGTCCTGCTAAGCCCCGGGGCATCAAAAACCTGATGTCATTACAAAGAAACACACACAGAAACACAAGGTGTCCTATAGAGTCAGAGGACTGTTTCATTTTACTTAATGCTGAGCTGTATTTAACTTGGCTCAACCCTACATATTAAAAATTTACACTTATTGGCATTCAGTTTGTTTAAATGCCATTGACTTTTAATAAGCATCTGTATGTGGCTAAGTTGGCTAATTCTGGAGCTCTTGTATGAATCATTTCAGATCGCCATCGCAAATAGGAGTTGTTAGAAAATAGTTACAGTCACATGATTAAACAACACGCTCTCAAGTGTAACATTTTACGCTAGGTGACAAATCGTCAGTATGTTACGCTTCTGGCACCCAACACGTCCCTATATTACGAGATCAGAAAAATGAGGAAACATGAGAACCGTTTGGAATGAATCTACACATGTACGTTCGTTTTACTTAAATCACTTTGGAAAACACTATCTAACGTCACTAAAGTGCTGGTTAGGGATAAGGTTAGGGTTAGGGCTGGAACGTGTATTACTGCAGGAGCGTCATTCTACTGGATTTAACCCGGCGCATAACATAAGAACACGGAAGCAACGTCTCGGGACTTGACAAATCGTTACTATATTACACCTCAGGAGTGAGAACGGGCTGGATTAAAAGGAGCTTTAGGAAGTGTAGGAATTTGAGGTGTTTTGTTTCCGATCCATCTCTGCAGCAGATGAGACTGTGAGTTTTAAGGCAAGGCAAGTTTATTTGTATAGCACAATTCAACAACAAGGTGATTCAAAGTGCTTTACAGAGACATTAGAAACAAGAACAAATAAAAAGCATGATTTAAAATTGATTAAAGTACAACCTCTGCATACTTCAATAAGAAGAAAGATGCTATAGATGGATATGTGCAATAAATCACTATACACAGCACACTTTGATTCAGCAGCAGGAGTGATGGATGTCTGTGAGTGTTCTAACCAATTAGAACGCCCACAGACACTATGTGATTGTTCTAATTGGTTATCAGAGTGACGAAGGAAAGAAACATGCTTGTTTTGGCATAGCATCCTCTGTAGCACCTACCACAGGTCCACCTATAGGTCTCCATAACTTGGCTTTAGCACTAATTTTGTAGATCTTTAAATCAGTAAGCCAGTATCTCTATAAAAGCCCATAATGTGCTTGCTTCTCTTGATTATCCTGGGAAACTGTCTATACTGTACTGTCGATTTTTGCATTACTAACCTTGAGAAACATAAATCTCCTAACTCAGTCTCCTAAATAAATTTAAAGTATGTTTCAAAGAGTGCAATGTGGTAAAAAAAATTATGTTAATAAGTTAAGGGAGGTAAAAAAAGTCCAGCTGAGGAGTAAAAGCACCAGAGTTAAGCAGCCAAAACTACTCCTCAGTTCTGAAGTAGATAAAATGCTGGACGTGTGCCTGCATTAAATCAGGCACCCAATTAATCAGAATAGTAATCAGGTTCTCTATGTTCCAAACTCACTGCGCCGCAGACTAGTGGTAGTCTCACTGTTGCAAGCGTTTGTATACAGAAGAGGAAGAATTGCTGCAATGAAATCTGAAAAATTGGAATTAAATGCAATTAAAGATAACAGTGTAGAGAGAGAAGTTGTTTACTGGGCCCTAGATTGGTTCATAAGGGGACAAATTTGGGTCAGTCTTCTCAACAGTGCTTTCTCATCTTGCATTCAGTGTTGCCTGCTTGCCTGGTGTTACAGTTTTCATTATCGCGAGCAGGGGAGAAGCAGAAGCTAATCTTTCCATGACCAAGTAGATTAAGCTAGCAAAGCAGGTTTTTTTTGTATAACAGGAGCGGATTTATTGTTTGCAAAGTGCTAAAGCAACAGCATCCTGACCTTGTGCTGAGTATTACTCACTCGCCCTCTGGTGCAATCTCAGAGTGTGTGTCTGACTAATTGATCTGTGAGGCAAAATTATGTTGGGATGGAATCCACATTTGTTTTTTTAGTGCGGACAAAAGATTTTGACAAACAGACCAGTGCTTTTTGTACGATAGCAGGCATGCAGTTGATTTAATCAGGTTTTTTTTTTGACTACACAATAAGGGATAATGGACCTGATGGTGCCCCTAATTATCTCAGGACTGTGTCATCTACAACAACAGTTGCTTCAGGCAAGAGGACACTCTGCATGATCTTGAATTATCTGTTTATGTGGTTCCCTGATAGCAGCACTGAGCTAATACACTTTTCCCTCGTATTGTAAATCAGTCCTGCACAGTTTTTGTAGCCACAACAAAAACTAACCCGTGTGATGATAGAGCAGCTTTACTATAAAGATAGACCTAAATGATTGAGATGCACCAATAGTAATTTTTCCAATTTAATGTAATTTGTTATTTAACTAACAATTTGACCATTAAACTAAACCCGTCACATGTCAGTGTTTTCTCAAAAAAATGCACAACATCACAAGGCACCGGGGTTCATTTAGACAATGAAAAGTTTCTGTCTTTGTTACTCAGATGCAAGCCACACTGAAAGCCCTGCGACTGTAATGTTCAGCATGTCTGAGGAAATGCAATTGTTGGAAAGATGAAAAATGAGAATGATATTAGAGGAACAGTCATGTTGTTGTCTAAATCAAAAGGTTTATCCTCTGTACTATGGGGATATTAGAGTCGGACTCAGCTTGCCAGCCTCTTACGTCTTGATACTTCCATCCATCAACGCTCCTCAAATGGACTTTGTCAGCTTAAGCTGCAGTTTGACTCTCAGTATTTTGATGTTTTATTATAGTTTTCAGTGGGTCACAACACTTCTATCACAGTAGAAGTCCCACATAGGCAAGCCATGAAGGGGGAAAAAGGCTGTGAACAGAAGCTTTACTTTATTTAGTCATTAAATTAGTGGAATGATCTTCACTTAATGCAGTTTTGTCTGACTAATAACCATTTTTTTACTACTTTGATAGGTTCAGTGTCAGCCTGATTTATGTTATGGAGACCCAAATGTGCATACATATCTCCATAGTACAGTCACTTTGGACTACAATTGTGTGTTCTAGAATTTATAATTCTAAAACAACTACAGCACAGTCAGTCTATATATAGGCATTGTCTCATATACAGGCACTGAAAATGAATGAACTAATGGAAACTCCAATGTGGTAATAAGACTGTTTTGAGCATATCGGTTTCTTTAATCTGTGCTGGCATGCAGCACATTGCAACAACAGTTACGTCAGACCAGTAGCAACAGAGCTGTAGCACATCTGAGTCACATGCGAACCTTTTTTTCTTTTATTTTCAGACTCGCAAATACAATAATTGTGGTGATTAAAACCTGTGCGGGTCTACTTTTTCCAGTGCAGAAAATTGATCAAGAATCAACAGTAGTATCATTTAATTTGATTGTTATCATTGTTATTATACAATTTCTTAATAAAAATATCAGTATAATCCTCCTCAGTTTTATGTTACAGTTCAATTTTTATGTACTAATAATGCTTGTCTGCTGAAATCTAAAATGCTTCAACACATTCAGATAACGAGGGAACTGGAAAAACATCATAATAACGTTTTTTTTAATCCAGTCACAGTCAGGTGACCATACCTGATATTTTCCCTGTGTTTCTGTTATTTGTCCCTTCTATAGGAATAGTGAGGCATGCACTGAGCTATTCTAGATGTTGGTGCAGTTGTTAGTACTGTTACATCAGAGCAAAAGGGTTAATTGCTAGACGTTGCTTTTCTCCAGTCCAAAGATGTGCTTGTTAGGTTTACTGGTGATTATGAACTGGCCTTATGTTACACTGCAGTCACAGTGGTTGCAGACTGCAACACAAAGAGAAGTGTTGTGACAGTGTGCAATGAGCTGTTCTGCAAACACTCAAAGTTGGCAGCCATCTTCAACGTTCAGTTCAGTTCAGTCACTGGGCAACAACTTTTTTTCCTAATTGCAAGGAGGTTGACATCCTATTTTCATTCGATTGCGACTGAGCCATTAGTCTTGTGATTGGCTGGTAACCTGTGCAGGATGCACCCCACCTCCCGCCCTGTAACAGCTGCAATGGGCTCTGGCCCACCAGCAACCCTGAGGTAGATAAGTGGTTAATTTGATTTTATAAGAGCCCAATCGGGGTGAAATGACAGGGAGACTTTCATACTGCCAATATATATAACACTTACATCACTACATCTCGATATTCTTCATTTGCATTTTGGCATTTCAGTGCAGGCTGTAAAAAGGACAAAGGTCTTAAGCCACAGTTAAATGAAAAGTGGGTGCTACAGTCTTGTGATGAGGTCTGATATCCTCGGGTCTCACTTTAACCCTTCCTCGATGTGTTTACTGTGTCTGGCTATTCTGTCAGTCTCCTTTCCTTTTGCCAGCTCTCTTAGATGGCTGAGGACAAGTAACACTGCCACCGCTAATCTCCCATTCCCATGTTTTATCACCGTGACAGAGAGGGAGTTGTGATAGTGCACTCTGTAGGCTGAGTAATCCTTTTGACAAAATTGCAAGCAGTGTTTATTCAATGCCTTTGACTGCAGCACAGAGGAGAGGCGTCATATCTAGAATAGAAAGCATAAACTGGCAACCTGGACACATTTCTGGGAACAGCAGCCTTGACATTTTTTTTAGCCTTGGCTTTTACAGTGGTGCACCAGTGTTTGGCAGAGTGTTGTCAACTTGGTTTGAAATATCTTCATCCAGTGCCACGTGTTGAGGTTCAGATAGGGTTTATTTTTTCTTGATGTCAAATAGTTTGTTACTTAATAGTTTATTCCTCCAATGGCACTGCAGCCTATCCCAGTAGAGATCAGGCAACCAAACACTGTGACATTTACCCATCCATCTATCCATCCATTCATTAATCCATCCATCCATCATCTATCCATACATTTTTTTTTACATTTATCTAGGACTGGGTTGTGGTAGCAGCAGAGGTGTTTCCAGGCTAGCCAAAAGATGTAATCTCGCCAGCATGTCCTGGGTCTGCCCGGGACCTCCGGGGTGGCACTCACCTCACCAATGAGGTGCCCAGGAAGCTTGCTTACGAGATGCCCAAGCCACTTCAACCAGCTCTTTTTGATGTAGCGGTTTTAGCTCATTTAGAATCACCACTTAGCTTAGTCTTTGGACTCTGGCAGGAAACTAGTGCACTGGGAGAACACATAAACGTCTATCACATAGGCCTAGTACTAAAAAAGTAATATTATTCCATACTAAATTGTGAGTTAGAGCAGTTTCATGCTTGGATCACAAGTCTTGTACTCTATACCTGAATTCCCCGATGCCTTTTTCCCCTACAAAGTAACCATTAGTGTCTTTGCAGTCTCCTTCGAAGCAACTCAAGTAGGCCTCTGCCCCGTTTAATGGTCTGAAAACAAAAGCACAGACTTCTTCCCTCTCAAGGGCCATTAGAGAACAATGCTCAATCTGACATTCACAACATCCACTTAACCAGCGTCTACGTCGGCAACGTTCTTTGTCATCCACCTAGTCCTTTTGTCTCGGCTATTTGATCCATAAACAAACATTCTCCTTACCCTCCCATTCATTTTTCAAACCCACAGCCATAATATCTCCCCAGACAGCAAGCGCTACCCCATATATGCTTCTAAGCGGTGAGCTCCGGCGCTTTCCATTAGCCACACGAGCAAAGCGTTAACCTTCGCCTTTGTAGCATAGCAGGAAAATGGCTCTGGAGGGATGGTTGTTTCCTGCATTCACCGTGGTTCTTCAGTGGGGTAAAGTTCCTGAGTGCTTTTAAAGTCAAGAATCTGAGACTATTGTTCTTTCAATCAATAAAATATGTGCCTTCACGTGTCAGGGTTTTGTGAATATTTAATCTCGCTGCTTTTATCTGCCAATTCACTACAGAAGGATCAGGATATCTTTTCTTGTCAGTGACTTTGAATTGTTTCCTTTTATATGCTCCATTTGAAGACAGGAAACAGTAAACTTAAAATCACAAAGGGACTAGAAAAGCCCACATCAAGGTGCTTTTTTTCATGTGAGGCACATTTCTGCTCACAAACCATTCCTGTCTTATGTTTTGGCTCATATGTATTGTTGTTAATATCTCATAATTACAGAATTGATGCAAATGAGGGTCACATATTTAGGATCAGAATTAAAAAATCTTTTCTATTATATCATACTGATATTGACATAAAGTCAATAGTATAGTGATTAGTATTGTAAAGTAAATGAAGAACATTTTTGATTCGTAATCAAATGCATAAAGGTTTTAAGCCTTCCATATGAATAATTGCAGCACATTTCAGCATACACCAATAAAGCACAACAATAAAACCTAATATTGTATAGGTTCACCTGTTAAGGCCAAAGCAGCTCTGATCCACTGGGAAATGCTTGGATTGGGATGTTCTGTGTTTGGCACTGGGACATTGACAGTGGTCCTGGGTTTGTTATTAGGACCTAGATTGACACACGTGGATCTGAGGAGTTGGAGGCCAGGACCTCACCTTTGTTCTTCAAATTGTTTCTGAGCAGTCCTTACTATGTGGTGAACCACATTACCTTGCTGTGGGAGACCACTGCCATTGTGGAGTGTCGAAGGGTGTTAGGTTGGTGGTCTGCAGCAATGTTGAGGTGGTTTGCAGTTGTCAACGCAGCATCCACATAAGTAGACCCAAGGTTCTGCAGAAGAGCAAGGGATTTAAATGTGATTGTTGGTTTGTTGATCAAGTCACATGTTATTGGTTTTCATGGGTTGATGTAGTTTTGAGGTATCTGTTACGTTATGGCGTTGTTTTTGTTGCAGTGGCTGTAAAACTGTTAGATTGCTGTTGGTTCAGGAATTTTGGGGCTTTGAGAAAATGGCAAAAAGCTTTCTGACACTTTTTGTTTAAAATAAGCATTTTTTAAAATCCTGTATTCTGATTCGGTAAGTTCACTTTAATATCAATGAAAATGTTAATAGTTACTGAGTTAAATGTCTTATTTTCCAACATATAATAAATTTTGGTTTTCTTTTGCAGCAAAATTCACAATGCCCTTGTACTCTTTCTCTTTTTTCTCCCACGTCTTAGAAAACAGCTGCAAAATCACAAAAATACGACTAGAAGCTTTGAAAATAATGAAAGAATTCAAAATGAAACACTGATCATCCATAATTGCACATTACAACCTCATACAATGACACAAAATGACTCACTCGGCACACTTCATTGCCAAACAATAGCAGAATAAACAGAAGGAAAAAAATATGCAATTGTCTCAAAATGAATGAAGATAAGTATAACATTTACATAAAATAATATGATGTATCAAAAATAAATAACTATCAATGTACTGTTGTTATGTAAAGCAAATTATTGTGCAAATGAGTATATGGAGCTGGCAAACAACATAATAAGATACTGAAGAATCTGATAAAAGCAGCATGTTTGCGTCTTCTGATTGGTGGGCCTGTGGATGTTTTAAGCTTTTGCTAACAAGGGAAACTAGCATTTAGAGCAGGGTGGGTTATTCATTTTCCCCGAGGTGGCCACATGAGGAACTGGGAATGTTGTGGGGCCACAGCGATAAGGTTAACTCAGCTCTTCTTAGTGTTAACAGATTATTAAGATTATCTCTTTATAAGCTATTGGCCCTCCAAAACAGTCCCAGTTTCTCATGTGGCTGCTTGGGAAAATGAGTTATCCATCCCTGATTTAGTGGTTTCTGCTAACAAACCGTGATTTGGAAGAAGCTCGGCACGGGATTTAGTGAGATTTGATTATCTTATTCTACGCACTGAGAGCGTTGATGTCATTCTTTCATTTTGCATCTGAACACTATTCCAGAAAAAAACATCTGTTTTTACACAGAAGATATTCTGTTTCATTTACTGCAGATTTGATTATGATTATGATTTCATTTTTTAAAAACTCTGTTCTGCAAACAATTATAATTCTGCTTCTTTTTGCAGTACAAGCCAGACGAAAAGCACCTTTTTCTCTCGGCCTCAAAATCTTTAAAACAATCTGTTTAATTGCACTAAAGATTTTATGGATATTTTTCCCTCTCTGACTGTTTTCTTCACATCACCACACCCAGTAATCAACTTCGACACAAAGCCTTTAGACCCATTAAAACTATTATGATGTCCCACTCTCACACTTCTGGGACCGAGTGCATCTTGTCATTGTACCTTGCTGATAGGAATTTAACTGCCCTCTGTTTTAGTCACATTAATGGAAAAGAGATTAAGTCAAAGAGCATGCCAATCACTGTTAATTAAGGCAATGGATCTGTTGTCATTTGTCCTAAATAATTATTGTTGTCTTTATCTTTGCACACATTATTGAATTCATTATCCAATCTGCATAAATTGGTGTTTGGCTTCTTTGTTTATTCATGATTTGTCTTCTTCCTTGAACGCTTTCTGATCTCACAGAGTAATGCAGTGACATTGTAGTTTTGATGAAAAGTGCTGGAAATCAATAGCTGACAAAGCCTCCATCGAAATGAACAAACAGATCAATTACATGCAAAGAGCTCAAATTCCTGTTTTGTCTTTAGATAAAGACTAAATCTTTACACTCAAAATAACCTGCAAACTATTTGTTTTTCATCATTTTCGCTGAGGTACTGTGTATTTAACACTACGAGGAATAAATGGCATCCAGATGATATCTCTGCTAGACTCATTCAGAGTGTCACAACAGATGAATTCAAAAGTGTTTACAGATTTGGAGAGTGTGTGTGATATTATGCACATAATAAATCGGCTTTGTCTTCACTGAATGCCCTTTTTAAGCTTTTAAAAAGAAATGAGAAATTGCAGTTTTCAGCTCCATTTAGACAAAATGTAAAAATAAATGTAATGAAAAACTCCAGATTTCATGTGTCTCGTACAGATCCAGTGCACCGGATGAATGGAACGTTTCTATCCCACGAACGTGTACATGAAACAAAATAACTGATACAACGTAAAAGGAAAGGGCTTATTGTGAATAAGCATGTTGGGTCTCCTGTAAGTGAACACAACTGTTATGTTCAACTAATTTGCGACTTGTCAGTGTTTTATTAATCTGTTACACTTTAGTTTCAACAAACTTGAAGTGTTTTTCTGTAGATACTCTTGAACATAAGTTGGTTTTTGTGACAGCTTGTTTTATTATCTGATCATGCAGATCATTTTGGTTTGATTTGGTTTTATGAAAGTGATGTTTAAGAATACACAATCATTCCACTGAAACAAATCTTTTACCTTTAACCATTGTGGCACTGCATAAGGTGTTTAGTTCTCTCTACAATGGGCAGATGGAAAAAACAATCATTAAATGTGCTCTTTACCTGAGAACTTGTACAACTATCAGCTGACTTAATTTCACATGAAGGGGGAAAAAGCATCTTTTTGAAAAGTAATTCTGAAGATAAAGTGCAAACCATCTCCAGACCAGAAACAACTATCCTTTCAAACATTAAAGCTGTTGGAGCACTTGCAAACACAACACCCTGACCTTTTTTATGCACAATTCATGATGCTAACACGCAGCTTCCAAGTGAAGAACTCCTAACAAGAATGATATTAAAGTTAAATGTATGCTGACCCATCAAAGCAGCCAGAGCTTGACTTTCAGTCAGTAACAAAAGCAGAAATGAGCAGCAAGGCTTGTAGGCTTGTCACTGTGAAAGTGTAAAATCAAGAGGTGTCTTCATGAATGTACACTGAATGCAAAGAGTTTACAACACGATCAAAACCGCTGGTTACACTGAAGAGCAGGAGGATCTGATTATCCAGGGAATATCTGAAAATTTTCACCGTTTCTGAAGAAAAAACAATCTGGGGACAGATTATCAAAAGAATATATCATCATCTGTCCCTTCACCATCAGCCATGGTAGAACCAGTATTATGGTGGAGGCTTGTATTAGGGCTGTTCGTTATAACGATATATATCGGATGACGATATAAAAACATCTATCGTTTCATTTTACGCTATCGTTTGTTTCGTGGTGTTGCAAAGTAACTGTTTTCATCGTTTTGATGGTCACTGTAGTGGCTATATTAATTTCTTAAAGTTCTCTCTTTCTCTTATATTTAATATAACCACACTACGGACGGACAAGCGCCTGTTTTTATGCGTTGTTGTTAGCAACAACGACGGTAAAACCATCACGTGTCCGCTTGTTTATTTTTCACATAAACCTTTCACAATAAAGCTCAAGATCCTCTTGAGACTTTTCAAAATAAAAGAGTATGCAGAGTGTTTACCGATGAGAAGCAAAAAAGAGTCGTCAGGTGCTAAAAAATAAACCTTAGACTCAAATGTTAGAACAGGCTTTTCCCTGCAGCACGTCGCAAAGAAAACGGCGGCCATTACAACCTATGTCTAAAAATGTGTAGTTTCATGCATCGGTAAAACACTCGACTCCAGATACACGACGCCCAGCTGGAAACACTTCAGCTACCCGAGATTCACAGAATTTAAAGAAAATGTTACGTTTTTGTGATTTATATCGTTATCGGACGATAAATGTTTTATATCGGGATATGAGATTTTGGTCATATCGCACAGCCCTAGCTTGTATGGCTGCTCACAGTGCAAATGGATGATAATGGCCAAACAGTTACTGATCTAACTAGGATACTGACTCTTGGTATCAGAACCGTCTGTGTATAGACGACTGCTGGTGCAGTCTCTATTGTATTCATAGTACTTACATCATATTATAGTATTTTCAGTAAGTGGAGTTGCTACAACATTTTAACTTGCAAATATTTAGTTTTAGATAGTCCTTAAGGCGTGTCATCATTACAGTTCTTGCAATTGCTATTTAATTGTTTAGAATTCTTCAAAGATGCTTTACTTTCTTGCTCTTTGCCAGTGTTTTATCAAAGTAGCAGATGTGATTTGTGTTGGTCTTCTTAGCCTCCAGTCTCTTCTCTTAATGACTAAACATTTGTGTTACAAATTCTTTAATCTACCACCACAGAGAAGAGACTGCACTACTTTGCCGCTATGAAGCTCTTGCACCCTAGGCCACTGCTTGTCCAAGTGCAGCAAGTGTTTCTTCTCAACATCCCTTTTTCTAGTTTGTTGTTATGGTGATTTGGGAGAGAGTTGTGTAACCCATCACCATAGTAACATAAGTAAAAGCTGCGTGCTTGTGTGACAGTGATATGAAGGAAATCTGAAACAAAGATATCCTTTTCTCCTTCCCTCAAGCACCGAGCCTCTCCATTCAGAAGGCTTTGGGGGTGGCCATGACACTATGAAGGCCTGCCATACAATAGACCTCTGCAACAATAGACCAAAGGCTGCTGCTGCTGTTGTTGTTTTATTTGAAATGCATTGCAAGCAGTGAATGAGCTGTGAAACCAAGATGTCATGTGTGTATCCTGTGAGGGGGAAATAGTAGTGTTGATTTAGTTAGAGCCTCTTGACCTGAAAATAAAGGATATTTGATGTCATGCGAATATATTTTACACTAGAGACTCTACTGAGGTGTCTTTGTACCCTTTGAACAAATATGTGGGCATGAATGGAAACGGACATTTGTGGCTGTATCAAAAAGGTCTGCTAAAATAGGAGAATTGCTATCTGACCATATGTCATCTTGATTGCATCTTATACTAATCTTAAAATTGTGGCCTTTAGGTATTAAGTCAGCTGTACCCACGTCTCCGCTCATTTCCACTGTCTCCGTGTTTACTGTCTGTCTTTTCCCAAGTATGATAGCAGATAATGGATAAGAGAATGTGGCAGTCACATCTGGCATGTTGTAGACTCTGTCATTTAACCCCTTAATACCTGGTATATCATAATTAATGAGTTTCTGTGAGATTTTGACACCTCCACATCATCAGTGGGATTTTTATTCCCCGCTCAAAAACATAAATAAATTGCACAATTTATTTTTAACCAGTAAATTACAAAAAATAAAGGAAATATCCTCCTAAGACCCGAACTCTTTCATGGCATGCACTTTTAATTTCTCTTTGCTATTTTGGCCTGATTGGGACCTGATTAAGTTATGGGTTTGTGTCCCACTTACTTTATTTCTCTTTGTTTGAACTTACCCACTTTGATTTTCACCTCCATCACTGCTTGGTTTAGGATGAGACTGGTTTGTTTGTCCAGTGTCTTTATGTAATGCCAAGAGGTCCGTGTGTGACGAGCTGAAAGGAGGCCTCTCCCACTGGCACTAATGGCAGCTTGTGCATTTCTGCTTAGGCCAATCACCCAGTCACATGGTTTATACACACTGAGGATAATTGCATTCATTTGAAAAGCGTAACTAACAAACTTGCAGGATTCGTCTGTTAGTCGTGGCAACTCGTCTCCTTCTTGCTGCCATTCAACAACAAGTATTTACATAAATGCAGCACAAAATACAAAAATGGACTCTAAAGTTCAAGTGAAGCAAGAAAAAAAAAGATTTTAAATCGGTGTATTCGACAGTTACTATTTCTATAACCTAAGTTCCCCTGTTAAAGAGGTCATTTGAATGTTTCTCTCACAATGAACCTGAAATGGCCTTGAGCTAAAATGCAGAGTGCATCTGTGTGAGCAGAGCTTAAAAGAGTGGGAAGAGAAGCCGCAAGGGCTTCCAAACAAAAATATTTTCCAACAAGGAAATGAAATACGGCTTTCAAAACCAGTGGAAGCACGAGCTTCGGAGGGCTTCGGAGCGTGATGTCACGGGGGTGGGCGTGGAAAGGATTTTGGCCCGATTCACCATTTTGGGGGTCTAAGCTAGGAGCGATAGCATAGCCATGGTTCGTACTTGCTGTGTGCTCGGCTGCAATGTTCGATCTTACGACCGGCACGGGAATAAGGTTGGATTGTCTTTTTATGCTTTCCCAACCTGGAAGCAACATGAAGGAGCTCATGTATCGGATATTACCAAACGAAGGCGTCTAGCCTGGATAGCAGCCGTGAGACGAGCTGATATCAAGTTCTGTTACGTCTCCAGATATCAGCTGGTGTGCTCACGACATTTTCATTCCGGTAAGTTCTAAATATGTTCTTATCACACTTTATAGCTGAATAATATTACCGTTGATGGTCTCGGAAGTTATAGAAATTGCGATCAAACATCGAATGGAGTGACTTTGCAGACATATGTGCTATGTAACGATTCGCTAATTGTTTCGCACAAATGTAGGGAAGCCTGCCTATGACACTGATTGGCGTTTATAATTTGCCCGATTATCAATGTGTTAATTTGCATCTACTATACAATTATGGGCACATAATATGATAACGATATTTTAACAGTTCAATGATAAAGATTTAACATTAATTATGGTGGGGGGTGGAAAATGGCTATGTCACTCGATGCACTCCAGCTGACGTACCTTAGTATGAATGACGACGTACTCAGATGTTTGGCGGCTTGAAAATAGCCAAATCTTGCACCCAGCCATTTGTAAATTGGATATGCGCCTCCAGTGACTTGTAATTACGAAACTGGTTCGCAGTGTAAGCACTTACTCCACAAACAAGATAGGTGAAGATATCGGGGTAGGACAGTGGCGGTAAGTCGTCTGGGTCTTTACTCCACTGCCGTATGTCGTATGGGTCCAGATTTGCGATGCACTCAATTTTTTTCAAATACCGCTGCTTCGCCTCTGGACGCAATCGATCTCTATACCGTCCGTTTTCTTTCGAGCTGCTTTTAAGCGTGTTTCTTGTCGTAGTCGCCGTTCCAATACAGTGTATTTGTTTGGATCGTAGACCCCGAAAATGGAGCTGCGCTCCCACAATGCATTGCGGCGTGACGTCAACTCCGAAGCCCTATACATACCTTCAGGTAAGAGTTAGAGGTAAAACCCAAATGGAAGATCCCAAGGACTCTCCCTCTCCATCTTCCTTTCAAAGCAAGCACTTTGGAGGGGCCTCAAGCAAGAAGCCAAAATGATTGCAGTCACACTTGCTGCCTCTCAGGTGTAAAGCAGGATGTGGTTTAAACTATTCCGGCTCGCTAATAGCTTTCTTGAACAAACAAAGGTTTCACAAATGTTAATACCATGACTAAATGAAATGCATACCAGCGAAGGGATGAAGAGTATCCCCACCGGCAATGAAATTTAATGATCAGAGGCAGGGAAATCAAAAGCAGGGGAGGAAATATCCACCCCGATGTTGCCTTACAGCCCGTTGGCAAATAACATGCATGTCTGCAAACCTCATTTCCTCATCGCAGCTTTTCCCGAGGAGCCAAAACGAGGTCTCATTTTCATTTTGTCATTGGAGGGAAAAAAAGGATGACGAGATAATCAGACAAAGCTTTGGAAGGTTTAGCTGATCGCCCATAAATTAAAGTTCATTTTTACTAAAAATTGAATGCAACAGTTGTGTGACCTCATCATTGCAACCTAATTAATCCACAAAGGCACGAATGTCAAACAAATTAGGTCTGAAATCAATTTACCAAATGGATCCTCCAGAATCCAGCAGGCATGTCTGGTCAACGTTTGACAAGGTTATCGTTTTCCTAATTTATTTATTTTTTACTTTTCATTTGATATCCATGAGCGCTAAATTATTCAAATTCAAAGCTGCTCTTAATCATCCAAGAAACAAGAACAAAGTGAAGGGAATGAAACGCATCTGTCAGTGGATCTTTCCAAAAGCAAAGGTCATCTCGCCAACGTGGTCAGCACTTATTTTTCCCCCCTGATAATTAAGCGCTCTTTTGTGATTGGAGAGGGACCTCTTTGTAGGGGTGTAGCTGTGTGTGGCAGAGGAGCAAGCCACTGAGCTGTCCTTCACAGAAAATTAGTTTAACTACCTGAAAAATAATTCCATCAGATCACCGGCAGTGCAAGGAGCAGGCGAATGTTCCAATTATAAGCGAGGTGCTTTTTTCATATATTTGCTATGAGACGTTTAAATGTACGTCTCACAGCTTTAGCGGTGACCCTTAAATAATAATCAAAGATAGGGTTATTAAAGTTTGCATTCCAAGTCTTAAAATCGAGCAAATATGGTTACATAAAATGACACCGACAGATGGGAAAGAAACACAAGTAGTCAAACATAAAGAAAACCTCAGGTTAGGCATAAGGTATTAGGTTTATTGAACGTATTGAAAAACAAACAAAAAGACAAACTTTAAAAATATTACTTAATCTGCAAAAACATCCATGACACTTTCAGAGCAATTCTTTGATCTTATATCTTTGCCATATTTGTGCTGACGAATGCTAACACGCGGCTCAGACTGCGGTTGATATATTCTGGCTAAACTGTTGACTTGTTTCCAGTTTATCTGACAGCGTATGATTTTTTTTTAGTCCCATCAGACGTTGCGTCTCAGCTGTCACTTTGTGAATGCCAACTGAGATGGAAGTATAACAGATAAAACTGACAACCAAGATAAGACGTGTATTTTCATGATGATTAACTATTCTTTAGGTTTCTGGTTGTTCTGGTCTGCATTCTTCTCAGGTTTCAGAACAGTAGTTTTATTAGATTATTATCTGAAATAAATTAAGGATAATGACCGATTTATATTGTATGTTTTGTTAGAACAAAGCCAACGACTCCTGTTAAAACCGTCTGTATTAATCCTTAAAGTTTTCTAACCACTGTGTTGTGTTAGTTTTAGATCTCACCCTGGGTCAACACACCTGAATCGCATAATTAGTTCATTCTCAGGTCTCTGGAGAACTTCAGGACATGCTGAGGAGGTAATTTAGCCATTTAAATCAGCTGTGTTGGATCAAGGACACAGCTAAAACCTGCAGGACACCGGCCCTCGAGGCCTGGAGATACCCACCCCTGGTCCACAGTAATACTGCTACTGAAATGCTTTCAAAGTGTCAGCACCTCTATGAAAGCAGAGGGTTTTTTGTTTTTTTTTACCGTTTTCTGTTCTGGAGTATTCAGGTGTGTGTTGACACAATGCCACAATCTTTCCAGGAGGACCCAGTGAATTCAGACTAGAGATGGCACGATACCACTTTTTTATGTCCGATACCGATATCATAAATTTGGATATCTGCCGATACCGATATGAATCCGATATAGTGTTTTTTAATCAACAAAACTGTTTTTTTAAAATATCTTGCTGCATTTTGCAAGTCTGCAAGTTCATACTCAAGTTTAAAACAACAACTACACTAAAGCTATTCTGTTATACCTGTATGCAAAAAAAAAATTTCATAGTTCAGCAATACTGATCAATCTAATAAACTTAAACCTATACCATCATCCCTATTCTGGTATTTTAAAGAGTACTTAGCGTAAATATTAAGCAACCTAACTAATAGGGTTCCAACTCCCAGCAACAACAAAAATAAATAAATAAAAAATAGGGAACCACCCCTCACGCGCCACCTCATGATGCTTAATCGACGTAATCAACCTTAATTTGATGCAGTGTGAAAAAAAAATGCACAGAAATCAATTATTTTTCAAGAAATTTTAAATAGATTCAACATCTTTCTTCAACAAAATTGCAGACTGCACAGATGGTACCTTCCCAAAGTAAAAAGTACTATAGCTTACTAGGGTATATATATTAGACTTAATAGTCACTATATACAGTAATTGACTTCTATTCATTTTGCATCAAATTAAAACTTTGGGTATCAGATAATTATTTATTAAAAGCTAGACATTTTAAATGAGAATAAGAAAGAAAAGTATGTCTTAGGGCATGAACAGTGAAAAGGGGGCACAATCGGCCCCCCTGGCTAAACTTTGCTAGATCCGCCCCTGCACAGTTACCAGCGTCAGCTACGTAGAAAAAGATCCTGGTGTAGAAAGTAATATTAAATAAATTCTAACAACAGCTTATCAAGCTTAAACGTGCTGCTGTTGTTCAGCCGCTGGTTTGCTCTTTCTGGTGCGAAGTGGGCCAAAAACAAAGACGGACTCGCGACAGAAAAGCTGATCAGCTGATCATTTAAGCAGTTTCACGATTGAAGTACCAGCCGGAGAGCGAGAGGCAGTCGCTCGTTAAGCTTAGCGTGGGAATGCTTTACAAACATTCAGAGATGGACTTACACGCTTGCTTTACTTCTCTCGGGGATAACTTTGTCGGAGATGAAATGCTAGCGGAGATGAAATGCCAGGTTGCTAGCGAAGCTCCACATGCTATCCAGACCACCGACAGGTCCCGCATGCCACAGCTGCTCTATCACGTGATGCACACTGCTCCAACTGCTAACGTTCTGAGGTGAGTTACGGCGTGTTGCAAGTTTTGTGAGGTGCTTTCTGATATTTAATGGATCGGATTACATTTTTTATTTTTCTCCGATATCCGATCCAGTCATTTAGGTCAGTATCGGACCGATACCGATACGTAATATCGGATCGGTCCATCTCTAATTCAGACCATGAAATGCTCAGAAAAACTGCAAAAAACCCAAGTGCCTCAAACTCTACGGGCCTCATTTAGCATGTTAAGGTTCATCAGAATACACTTAGAAAAACACTAAACAAGTGTGGGTGGTCTGGAAGAGTTTCCAGACAGAGCTCTGTGCTCTCTAAGAACATGACAGCACAACTTAGGTTTGCAAAGCTGCATCTAAAGAATCCACAAGACTTCTGGAATCATTTCCTTTGGTCTTCCACCAGAGAGACCAAAGCCTAGATGTTTGGCCACATTTAGAGAAGAGCAAGCAGAACCTGTGAAACGGCTCATACCAACTGTGAAGCACAGTGATAGAGGGGTGATTATTTGTGCTTGTTTTTCAGTCACTTAGTCAAAATTGAAGAGCTCTCTCCGCGTGCTAACGCTTGGCTGAAACTGGGTCATGCAACAGAACAATGATCACAAGCACAGCAGAATATCTACAAAGAGATATGGCTGAAAAAAAAAAGAAGATGGTGCAGTGGCCCAGTCAAGCTGCAACCCCCAACCTGACTGAAATGCTGCGGTGGGACCTTGCAAGAGCTGTGCATAATGGAATGCCTGCAAAGCAACCAGCAAAGAAGAGTGGGATAATTCCTCCACAGTCATATAGTGAACTTATACTTCTTGAAAACAATCACTTCATGTTATTGCTGCTCAAGGTGTTGTTTAAGCAATTGAATCATGGGGTGTACTTAATTTTTAACAAGACCACACAGAGTCGAGTGTAAACCTTTGTTTGCATGTGACTAGATAGATAGATAGCATAAAACATGGGAGAAACTAAGCCAATTTGAAGTGCCTTAAGCCTGCATTCTATCTGAAGGCCATCAGATGATGATAGCTGTGGTCGCAAAGACTTTCAGCCAATGAGCATGCAGTTTAACAGTCAGACCCACCCTTCCTTCCTTCCTACCAAGATGGCGACAGCAGAAACGCCGAGTGTGCTTTTCATGGCCAGTCTTTTTTTCTTTTTTTAAATTTCTTCTTTAAAATGAATGTTGCTTGCATTTAGTCTTTCCATGACATATAAGTGGCTAACACCAGAAGGATGAAAACAAATATGGTAGTTAAAAGTATCTTTCTTCTAGTGGTGGATCCTGTTACAATGTGCAGCCAAGCTTTATTATCCCCAAAGGGCTGCAATTAGAGCTGTGCTGCTGAATCTGGTAAAATACATTGAAAGACCGCCAATGTATAGCCTCCAAATCAGCATAATGTAACATTAATTAGACTCACTGTGATTACACTGAAAGTCTGAAAGGCTTTGCCAGGGAGTAGGATGAAATCGGAGATACAGAGCTGAGACTTTTTGAAGAAGCATCCGTCAACAGAAAGCGAACTTTGCTCTGGGATTGATATGCCAAATAATATGAGGGGAGTCTTGTCTCGGCGAATTGCATGCCTCAGCGTAGTAGTGTCGCTCCTCGGGGCTTAGCCATTGACATATCGGTCAAAGTGATGCCATAAGATCGAGGTATACTCAGTAAAATGCAGGTCACGCTCTCTTTTTTATGGCTGCAACTTGATATATTTTCTTTCATTCAAATCATTTAGGACCTTTTCCCATTCTTTTATGTTCATAGATATGTAGCTTATTTCAGAAGCTGGGCCTGCTCATTTAAAAATATGTCATCGTTTTAGATTAAAATGTCTATAATACTCCATAAAGAAAAAAAAGATGGAGGTTTATTGACCACCATGGGGAAATTAGGCTGTTGCATCTGCAGGACAGGATTCTGCAGGAGAGTAAAAATAAGCAACAAAATAGTAAAAAAATTGAAAAAAATATACATTAATTGAACTATAAATAGTTAACTTGCATAGATGCTAAACCTCTAGATGTGTTGATATATGGGATATAGAGGAATGCAGACTATCATAGCAACAAAAGCACATTGTGATCTGTATCTTCACAGTAACTGATTTGAGATAAAACTAGCAGGAAAATGTTGAATGGAATGCATCAAATAACAGAGTAAATCCATTTGCACAATTCCTTTTGTGGAGGAAATCCATTTGTAACAGCTGCTGTATAATATTATGAGTCTCAGCTTACCTCACACAGAGTATCCCCCATGGGAAACCCTGTTGTCTAGAGCCATATAGATTGCGTCAGCCTTGGATCGTATTGAGGCACATGCCATGAGGCATTTGCATCCTTTCATCAATACACTACTAATGCATGCAGTGGTTGTGCCTACGAGGCCCCATTTGGCGTCGGGGAAACAGAAGGCTGGGGCCATGTTGGAAGCTGCAGTGAAACAAGGTTCACACTTTCCGCACATAATAAACATCTGCAGCTTCATGGGTCAGCTCTAGTGCGTGAATCTGGTTGGAGGGCACCGCTTTGCCCTCAGCCTCTGTTTTCCTCTCAACTTTTCACACAGATGTTGCGCTTCGCCATACTTGCCGAGGTTGCCGCCGAGTCCCACGCCGGCTGAATTTGAATTTAAAAGCTTCCTTTTTACACTGTTTGGCTTCCCTAATGTATTCAGAAAACAGTGTGAGTGTCAAGATAAGCACGCCTAGAACAGAGACCACCACCAGTACTGAGGAGAAACACGAAGCAGACAAGAAAGCAAAGCAAGAAGAGATCAAACAAGAACTCAAGCTATATAATGTTTGGAATCTGTGCATTTCTGAAGTTCTTGCATGACTGAATTTTTACTTGGTTACACAAAAACTGTGATAAACTGAATAGAGTTTCAGATTTTTGTGTATTATTCACTCTATTTTGGTTGCCTAGTCCAGTATTTGTTTCTTATAGCTGTAACTTGCGTCCGTTTCACGATGGAAGCTTGCTGGCCAGTTGATGTGCAGATAATAATATCTCTCTTGCTTTGCATGCTTCTTTGTTACCTGCCATTGCACCATCCAAACTGATGCTGAAACTCAGAGGTCTTTTTAACTAGGAATCTGACTTCCTGATAGACAGAAACCAGACCGTGAGGAATAGGAATAAAATAATACTCACGGTGGGGTTTTTTGCTGTGATGAGAGGACCTTAACAACAGAAATTCCTTATTCCATCAGTGCATCTTCTGTTGAAAATTGTGGACAGTGTTAGATTTCTTTGTTTAAAACTCTCAAATTCCTCAAGAAGGCACAGCAGAGATCATCTTTGAGGCATTTCGAGATTTCTGGCATGAGTACCAAACTCTTGTGAACGTTTATTGCAGTGCCGTTGTGAGTGTCACGACAAGCTGTCACACCGTGGTTTGGCAATCTAACTGCTCAGCGTGAGAAACTGCTTCAAACTATGGTTAAAAAAAAAAATTCAATGGAAACCCCCCAAAAATCATGACCCCTCCTTCCAAAATAATAATGAATTGGAAAAAAAGAAGTGTCTAACCTCTCATCCATTATCTCATTACTGGTTTTCCATCCACAGTCAGCCAGGTCCCTGAACAGATTAGTCACTGTATTGAATTTAGTTGCAAAGTCATTACCATGTGAGCTACTGTATGTTGAGCTGTATCATGTTACATTGGTTTGAATTTTTCAATTATCCTTTGACTGAAAAACCCCCAACAATTAACAGGTATCGGGGGAACCCTAATATGGCACTGAATTATAGTCAACGTCATGGATATTGTAACAAATGTGTCCTAACAGATTGTCATACAGCACTGAAATGAACATAAATCAGCTGCAGTCCAGAACAACAGAAATGGACTTTAGAGCACGTCGAGTCAGGTGGACCAAAATGTAGCTACACAGTGTGTTTTTAAGGTGCTACAGAGGAGGGTGGGAAAGGATAACAAAATGCCCGTGGCTAGCTAAAAGCATTAGATTTAACTTTCTCAGAGCTCCCTGTGTCATGGATTCTGTTGGAGAGCTTATGCTAGCTTTGTGTTAACAAGCCACTAATGTTGCAAGCATTCATACTTTGACATCTCTGAGTTATTTACATGCTACTGTAATCCAACAGTGCAGGTCACTGCAATAGCTCATGTTATTGATATTGCAATTCGTAATATTCAGTAACTTGCAAATAAAAAGTAAAATCAAAATGATCATGGATTACACTGAGAGAGTGATAATTGACTGTAAATCATGTTTGAAGTTCTCATATAAACCACTGCAATATTATATAAAATTGAAGACATTTTAAATTAAAAGTTACTAAATAGGGTTACTAGTTACTAAATTGTCCCCTTATAGTTCCATACACGTCGTACATGATATACGTGAGCTTCCATACATGGAGATAATGGGAAACGCATACAAAGCAAACATTAATCCAGTTTATATGGTACAATTATAAGGGGTTCAGAGGTTGTTTGAAATTAGAGACAAACGTTGAACTCAGAGGTTTGTGTGAAGGAACAAAAATGTACAAAAACAAAATGTGTGTGTCGGGGGGTTAAGTTGTGGCGTGACTGTGATGAGGACTTAACATTGTGTCATTGACTGTGTGCATTTTAAAATGTTCAGAAATCAGGTGGTAAACAAATATCAAAAGAGGGAATGATTACCATTGTTTTTGAAGCATTTGCTTTTGTCCTAGTTTAATGATTATTTTCAATAATGTCTCTCGTTTGTTTCAGTGAAACGTCTTCAGCAAAGTGTTACCGTGGCTTGGTTGGCATTTGGAATATATAAATGCCAATGCCTAAATATATATAAAGTGTCAGTGTAATAAACGTAAGCTTTAGCCTACACCGTTTCAGTCAGTAATTTGGATTCTGCACATTGAATTCATTCTTTATTCTTTAACCTTTTTTTCTAAATTTAATTTCTTACTTCTTTTGTTTTGTTTTTTTGTTTGTTTGTTTTTAAAGAATGACCAAATGAAGTGTACTTTTTATTTCTTGCTAACTTTATTCTAGTAAGTTCTTGGAGTTAGCTGAGGGAACGTACCCATAGCTTTCTGCATCATCCACATCCACTCTAACATGAGCTACATTCTGTCAACATGCCTTCGCTTAACACATTAACGTATTTGTGTCTTTAAAAGACTTCTTTTCTTTGTTAGTTTGCACATGGAATATTATGTGCACTAAAAATTCTGCAAAGCCTCACATCATCACTGATAGATATTGCTTTTACTCTGGCACAACATACGCTAGTACTCGTCATCAAAACAAGCAGCAAGTAACAAAACCATGTGGGTTAGGGTATTTTATTTTTTTAAGACAAAATGTATCATCTGTTACTCTGCAATTAAACCTCAGCATTTGACTAACTGGTTAGTAAATATTTGATGTCAAACAGTTGTATCTGCTCTGCTCAGCAGGGAGAGCGACACGACTAAATGATTCTTAGCAGCACCACATCGTATCTCAGCTTAGTTGTTACTTTATCCAAACAGCCTCCTGGACCGTGAGGGTGACTCGTAATATAAATTATGGATAATTTTATGGGTGCGTATAAAAGATCCATGATGAAATGCTCTATTTTCAACTGATGGTGTCACAGTAGTTACATGTTCTTCGTTTTTAATCTGCAAATTAGGCCTCATTAAATCTGCACTTTGCATTTCATTTGGAAACACACTGCTCTTATCAGCCAAGATTACTGAGACACTAACAGATCAAATATTCCATCTTTACTGTCCCTTTAGTTTCATCACATTGAAGCTTGTGCTTTATTACTTATCTAAAGGAAAGGATTGAACTAGTGATAAAACTAGATCCCACAGCCAAAGTTAAAAACTCAAAACTACTAATTAGACTTTTCATCAGTTGATGTGCAAAGCCGATAACGTCAGAGTAAAGTGGCTTGGTATAACAGTGTGAGGTGCAGTAAACACTCCAGTGTGATAAAGTGTTGTGTGTGTTAAATGTTGCGAGTTTGCAGAGTTGTTATAAACTGTTAACAGATGTTACTCTGATAGACAGACAGATGTGTTGCTTTATAAAGAGTTATTGCATAAGGTCTGAAAGATTTCCGGTATCCTGCATCTGTCTGTTAGAGAAAGTGCTAAGCTGCCCATCCAGGAAGTGATGCAGAGGGTGCTCAGGATGATCTGTGTTGGATAACAGTTTGTTCAGCCACCTCCTCTGCACCACAGCTTCAAGTTTTAACAGGCAGTCACAGAGCCGGCCTTGCCGATCGGTGTTTTCAGTCTGTTGGTGTCACCACCTCTGATGCTGCACCCCCAGCAGAGTGCAGACAGGCGGGCTGTGCTTGCCACAACTGGTGATTTCAGCTTTTTTAGGAAATACAGCTCTTCTTGTGCCCGCATGGGTTGTTGACGTGGCAGGCTGTGTACTGTAGCTTGTCCTCTACCATCTGAAGTTGATCGCAATCTCTCCGATCGTATTCACATTCAGAAGCAGATGATTTACCCACCTCGGGAGAAACGGGGGAGCAAAGGAATAAATTAGTCGAAGACAAATTGTTACATCCTGGTTTAAGTATATCTGTAGACACACTGGAAAAGCAGAAGGTAAAATACGCAGAGTTGACAGAGCTGAGACTTGAATTTGATCAGTAAGACAAATCCCTGATGTTGAGCAGGCTCATTTATAAGCCAGTCAAATTTTCATTGGATCTTACTGCTGTCTTAAAAGATGATTATCTGAGACAAATAAAGATCATTTTTTACAGATTTAATTGGGATCAGGCTTAGATGAGAGACAAGGCTGCACCTCGGGAGGTGACTGTAAGAAGCATGATGAAAGTTTGTGATGTTAAAAGAACTTGCTGATGTTTGGTCTCAAGGAGAACTAGTATAGACTAAGAAGAGAACATTCCTCTGGGTTAGCCAATCAAGCGTGAGAGCAAGTCCACATGTAGTGTGATGTCAGCAGCCTGGCATTTAATCTGAATGCAGAACATAGAGGACCAGCATGAGGAGGTTGACTTTAAAAAAAGGGTATAAGGGCATCATACTGAAATTAAAAACCTGTTTGCCAAGAGCAGTAACTAAAGTACCTGTAAATGTACTTATATTATTACTCTTAATATTATTCACTGCATTCATCGTGACATCTGCAGTAGCGAAAGGTCTGAAGGTTTGAAATAGATAAAAGAGCGTTTTGAAAGCTACTTCCTGACTGTTTGAAGATTGATTTCGAAGAGATGTAGATTTCAATCCATTTCCTGGCAGTCGATAGATTTTTGTTGGGATTGTTGTTTGTGTTTTCTGTGGAGTTGGCAGCATTGTAGCCTATTTATCTTTTCAAATCTCTGCCCATAACGCACAACGTCCTCACCCATAACTGTGATAAATGAGAAAAAGCTCAAATAAAACCGTTCGACCAAACGGCTCCTCTACGGTACATTTTCATTTTTTGCTGTGCTACTGGTGGACGTTTGATGTTTTAACCCCCGTGCAGCCAAGTAGCATGCGCGCTGCAGCGTGGGCCATAACTGACCTTCATAACCATGCTTCTGTTTCATTTCAGTGTCGGCGGCACATGATGTGATTACTGACACGGCCATTCGCATCTTAGAGTAGTTTTAATCTGATGGAAATATGGTAGGCATGTGTGCATGCCTCAGGGAACATGTAACACATATGACAAACAGCCCATAGAATGACTGATTTACTCGGCTTTACTCTAAATCACCAGAGTGATCTGACTTCATGCAAACGCTCAGACAGAGCAAACCTTCCCCAGCGAGATTGAAGCATGAATGTGATTTCCGTATGCATATAGATGAAATCTGGTGAAATATGAAGCCACACACACTTCGAGTGTGTTCGATATAATCTGGCTGCAATCCTTTGGTAAAGGTTATCTGAATCTGACTGAGATGGAAATAGACATTCCTCAGAGAGGGGCAAAAATAGGACTAACACCACAAGTGTTTCAAGTGCTAATACAGCCTTCAATCTCCTGGCTAGCACATCTTTTCATCTGCACTTTAGGTTGCATTCATTGCTAAATGAATGGTAACGCGAACCATTTTACATTACGGGACGTTTGCGTGGAAGTTTTAGCAGAAATTGAGTTTTTAAGAGCAACTGCAAACTGAAATGTGATGCAGACTGTGGAGCATTGCTCAAGTCTTACAGCTGAGTGAGTTGAAAGGTATTATTTCACCAATCCAAATAACAGCAGTACAGTAAGGCTCACAGCTGAGTAAAAGAAGGGAGGGAACGAGGGTTAAAATGAAGATCGATAGGGAAACCCTTCGAGCTGGAACATTAGTAATGCTGTAAGGATGCTCCATCTCTCTCTAATCCTTCTCAACAATTTCTCCCGACCTTTTACTTGAAGAGACATTTATGCACTTCTCTCTCTCAAGATCAAATGTCTGCCCTCCTCATAACGTCGTCTCTGTGTATTTCCCCTTGACTTGGCTGACTGCTTTTATGTTTGACAGCTTTTGTATGGGCAGCGGGAAACACAGTTAAGTGTTTTATTTATCTACAGAATGGGGCTTTTTTTTCCGCTTTAGTCAGCTCTTCAGGAAATGAAACACTGGCACGAAACACACTTTCATATTCTGCATACCTACAGTATGCAGCACACCTGGCTGAAGTGGAGGAGGCAGTTGTGTTTGAGTGGATTAGGCTGAAAAGGTTTTGTTTGTGCAATAACAACATACGCTGAGGAATATACAGTATGCACTGCTTTTTTTTGTATTCAAGCTATTTTGCCTCACAGATTTTTTCACCACCACGAGCTATGCCTAAGGCTCTGTTCAACCCAGTGAATTTAGCTTTAGTAGCTAAAAGGCTAAAGCTCTTTCGTCTTGTGAGATTAGTGACAAAATTGCTTTCCTGCGTTAGCTTCTGGGGGAAATACAAAACATTTGGGGATTTTTCAAAGTTAATCTTAAACACCAAAAAGTTTATTTTTGATCAACCCATCCAGCAGGATGAATCAGCAGTATTGTCACTAGAATCATTGCCTATTTTTCCCCTCAATCATGTGTCGGCGCAAATTGTTAGTGATATGACAAAGTAAAACAGTCCGTCTCGCCCTGCCCTGAAATGGCCTGCTGTTTTTTATTAATTGACATAAGACAAAATATTCTGACAGATAAAAACAAAAAAAAAATTACCCTTTACTAGAAACCCACTCATTCCCCAGATACTCACACACACATTGAACAGATGTTTCACTTAATGGGAGAACAACAGGAAGAGAATTCAATTCAATTTGGCCCGGGGTCTGATAGGACATCAAGTGATAGAGGAAAGCGATAGGGTTTCACATCGGAAGCCCATCTGTGTCCGTGCTTCCCTTCAAAAACCCACCTGCCCTGTGATGTTGTTAGGCTGAAATGAGACAAGCACACCCTGATGCATCATAGGCTGTAATCACCTTCTTAACTGAAACCATAAAGGTTCAGAGTTGAGAGCAAGGGCCAAGGATTTGTTTTGCTTAATGGCATTTGGTCCTTGTGTTGCAATTGTGCAGTTTCATTGCATTTAAAGGAGATTATAAGGCTTCTGGGGAGTATTCAGGTGACCTTCAGGTCTAATATGATCAACATGTCAGGGAGGGTTCACGGTGCTTGCCAGAGGCTACAAACCGTTGTGCCTTTGGAAAACCATACCATACAACAGTTAAAAAGAGAAAAATAATTTTTAATTTAATGTCAGCAGCACATCTCAAAGAAGGTAAGATGGAAAAACTGGAAAAGAAAGCGGTGCTAAAAAGAAACAGCTGCAGGAACATTTTGCTTATAATTATATTAATTAAATGCAAAAATAGGCCAGTAACATGATTGGGTTTAAAAACAAAAGCATCTAACAAAGGCAGAGTTTGTCAATGTGCAGATCTTCACCAATCTGCAAACTACAAATTTTGAAAGAGTTACAGAGTATTGTTCCTCAAAGTTTTTAATATCTCATCATGTACAGTACGCAATATCATCAGAAGATTCAGAGAATCTGTAGAAATCTCTGTGCGCAAGGGACAAGCCCAAAAATCAATATAAGGTGGCCGTGATCTTCAGGCCCTGCAGGCAGCACTGCATTAAAAACAGGCATGATGCATGTCTGTGATGGAAACCAGTGCATGGGCTCAGGAACACTTCCAGAAATCACAGATCACTGTGCCATCCACAAATGCAGGTTAAAGCTCTGCATGCAAAAACATATAAGACCTGTGACCATGATCCACTCAGTCAAAACTCGCGTTTCTTTTTGGAAAACATAGGGGGAGGAGAGGGACCGTTCGGCTCTGCATCTCTGATGGTATGTGGGTGCATTACTCTATAAAACGCAGTTTTAACGCAGGTTTGAAAGTCGATGCTTTCCCAGCAGATGAAGTGAAAATGGGACTTTCCCTGTACAGAGATGGTGGTCCAAAGAAAAGAAAATTGGTTGGGGAAATCCCCCAAATTTGATAAAACCATCAATTTTTGCTCATTTTAAAATGTTAGAGGTAATATCAGAAACACCTCTGAACTAAAGACTTGCATCTAACAGCCAAAGCACAAGATTCAATATCCCTACTCTTTCTGACTTGAACCAACAGGTCGATCTGTGAGGATGCAAACCCTGTTGTTATTGGCTTACTCACACTCACAATGTAAGCAAGCTGTTGGAGTCACAGTTTTACCGTAAATGGGGATTTAAATGGGGAGAGGCCCTGCAGCCTCTCCCCATTTAAACGAACAGATGCTGGAGAGAGAAGCAGTCAGCAGCACCAAGTCAGAAGCGACCGACTTTAAAAGCTAAACATTAAAATGAAAAGCAAGCTGGAAACCAGTTTGTTTTGGGCTGTTTAGCCAGCAGCGGGTGCTTGTGGAGCACATGGAGACATATTTCTTTAAGTGCCTTGCTCAAGGCCACTTCAGCAGTAGTTTAAGATCCAGTGGAGAACGTTATGTATTAAAAGTCCCAGCAGGTCTGGGGATTCACGGATTCTCGGAGCTCTAGGCTCATGCTGCCTCAAGACATAGTGGGATAGATGGAGCAAACTGGTGGGTAATGCTGTTCCAATATCTACTTACTTTTTAAATACAGCAATAAAATCATATAGAGCTTTAAACGGTGGAGAGGTAAAAACATACACTTTGATATTAAGGTTGGCAGGCAGACTAGGTGTGGATCCCCATACGTGAGGCGCATTTTATATTCCTTTCCTGAGGCCAGGATCAGTAGTAGAAGCTGACGATTTTAGTTTATAAGGTGACCTGGAAATATACAAAAATGTTGGCAGATCTCTGTGTTTGGACCCAGGACAACGGACAGATGGGACTCTAGCAGAGAAGCCCTTAAGAAAGTCTGCGGATTGCTGTGCGCATTTGTCTCTTTAAATGTTGATCAGGAGAAGAGCGGCTCAAAAAGTGAGACACGCATTCCTGTGAGGTAGAGACTAGACTTAGTCCCTAAGTAGCTTCTCTCATCATTATACTTCCTCCAGCCCTCTCTATGCTCATTTGTAAGTACGGGATGTTTCTCCGGCTGTGGCTTCATCTTTTGTTGCCCCACTGTTTGCCATTCAGTTTATGGAGCCCACACACACACACACACATCCGTGGATCCTTCTCTCTTTTATTATGGGAATTCCAGGCACATGTGAGTGAAGCAGCGAGCCAGCCCAGATACCCCTCCCCCTCTTGCCGGTACCCCTTCATTTTCATGGATTTCTCATGGGGCTAAAGCAGACGAAAAGAGGGGGAGGAAGAGGGGGAGGAGAAGGAGGAGGAGAAGGGAAGCAGAGCTAGGCTAATTCATCAATAACCTTTACCTAATCCCTCCCTTTCCCGTTCTCCTTCTTACTCTCTCACTCTCTCTCTGCCTAGAGGCATTCAAGCAATACATCCATCCCCCACCCCACACACACACACACACACACACACACACACACACACACACACACACACACACACACAGTCCTTATAGACACACTTGCATGCACTCACATAAGAGTCTGCCTGAACAAGTCCAGAGAGAGAGCATGAATCGAGCTGAAGAGTGTTTTTGCTTTCACCTCTGTGTGTGTGTGGTGTAAGTCGAGTCCTCTGAGGGGCTGTGTGTCTTAGCTATGACCCGGAGCTAAAATGGTGATTATAGACTAGAGACTAGGTGTGGCGAGATGGGGCGGCGTCAGAGGCTTTGTCTATAGTTCCGTACAGCCCACCAACCGGGAGGAGGCTCTGCCTATCTATCAGAGTGTGTCCCGGAGCCATGCACAGTCTGAGATTGAAAGAGCTAAGAGCTGCTGTGTGGGGATGAACCACTCTTAAACCAAGACCTAAGCCACAGGGAATTAGACAAGCACAAGTTCAAGAAGCTCGGTGGAACCTTTGTAGCCAGAACATGACCAAGTGAAGAACTGCAGGAGCAGATTGCTGTTTTTATTTTTATTTATTTTTTTATTCTTGAATTCAGGCTTCTTTTGCAACACACATGAAAAAGACTTTCTAAGGAGCTACCAAAAAAGAAGAGAAACTTCTGTGGACTACTTCCAAGTAACACAATTGTTTGAAGAGACTTTTCTGTTGGGGAGTTCTCAAAATATCCTCTTGATTCTGCCTTTTTTCCCCACATTTAAAGGATGAAATCTCAATGATATAACCATTTGGAATATGGGACTTTTAATCTCTGATTTGGACCATGGTAACAGGCAGCTATGTTTCTGTGCTCAGCTCTGGGTGATTTTGATAAGTATGTCCCATTTACTCTCTTTGTTATTTGTGATTTCGACCTAGATTAATTTTGCGGTGGCGTCTTGGGTGTTTTGTCAGGTATTCGCTCATTTCCAGGGACTTGAAGAGTTTTGAGTTTGGCTTGTTCACAGGTGTCGCTTCAGATTAATTGAATCCAAACACTGGTGCAACATGTTTTGCCCGAGACAAAGATCACACGGGGTGCAGCTTCTTAATGTCGACATGTTTCAGTGTATAACCTTTGCTCCGGATGCTTGACAGCAACCAGTTATCATCTGATTAGTGTGTTTTGACCTCCTCCCCTTTTGCCCCCTCAGCTGACTCAGTAGACCACATTTGTGTCTCTTCCTAATTATACCATATATTCATTGAGACACACACACACACACACACACACACACACACACACACACACTCACCATATCTTCCCTTTTTCTGGTGTTTTCTTTCACTTACAGTTCATGAGTTTTACCTGTTTCACTTTGTTTGAAAGTAACTTTTAAATATTCTCTTTTTTGCTTGCTTGTGAAAGCACTTTGTACACTGTGATTTCGAAGGTGTTTTATAAATAATGTGCATTATTATTATTATAAAAATGGAAGCTGCATTTAAAAGTTAAATCTTTCCTTTCTCCTTTCTTTCTTGCAGCTCTTGCAGGTAAAATCTCTCCAACCAGCTCTGATGCCCTGAGTTCGTCAGCAATGACAGCCAGTCCTTCACCACCCAGCGTGTACCTTCCTGCCAACTTCAAAATGTCCAATGCACAACTGGCCTTCTTTTTGAGGGAGGCTCAGATCACAGGACAAACATTTGGCGGCAGCACCAAGAGCGGCAGTAGTCCCAGCAGTGGAAACCCATTGCAGCGCTCTGAGAGTTTTGTGGTTTTCCAGACAAAAGACCTCCCCGCCATCAACATAAGCTTCGGGCCTTTTGCCCAGGACCAGGCCCTGTCCAAGGAGTTGCTTCAGCCAGCTAGTCCTCTGGATATTCCCGGCCAACTGACAGTCAACTGGAAGGTTCGGGCCTTCATTGTCCAGCCGCGGGTCTTCTCCAACAACCCCACAGTCCAGGTGTTTTTCTATATCGCCGGTCGTGACTGGGACGACTTCAAGGCTCAGGACAAGCTACCCTGCGTCCGTTTGCATGCCTTCCGGGATGTCCGTGAAATTAAAACCTCCTGCCGCATGAAAGGTAACCTGGCGCAGTGCTTGGCCCAACTGGAGCTTCCTCCGTCGTGGTTTAACACCAATGTAGCCCCTCTGGGCCGAAGGAAAGGCTCGAGTGACGGGCTCTTGGATGGGTTAAGTGAGACCCTCCAGGCTGAGCTATACTACACGCTACACGAGCCTAACCTGGAAGGGGAGTGCAGTAAGGGTTCAGGTCACGGTGGTGGTTCTTCCAGGGGAGAACCTCTGTCACAGCACCCCCTGCTGCGCATCGGAAGCATCAGCCTGTACCAGGCCAGTGAAGAGCAGCTGCTGGTGGACAAGCAGCTAGACAAGAACATGTTCCTCAGGCTGCCGGAGAAGCCCCTGAAGCCTGGAGAGATTCTCAAAATCTTCCTGTACCTGATGCCCAACTCTACTATTGAGCAGTTCACCCTCAAGTAAGTGTCCTTTAAAATCTGTTCAGGTGCTCCGATGCTTTCAGACTCCTTGTTTCCATGCCGAATGTCACATTTATTGTGATGTTGACACATCTATATTCACAGCAGAGGCTCAATCAGCCTCCATGCAGTCATGCATATAAGATTTATTGATGAATAGTTTATTTTCTTGCTTCCCGGTATATCTCAGCCAATAATTTCCTCCCTGTCATAAATTGACGTATTATATGTCTCTTTATAATAACACTCGCACCGAATCATATGCAATTTGTCCAAGGTTTAGGTTTAGGGCAGCATGACTGTCTGTAAACAAAGCTACAGTGTGAATGCTGAGCACCAGTGGATAGGCTTAAAGGAAACGTAGGATTTACATGTCCAATAGAACACAATTACCACAGCGATGGATTCATTCATTACAGTCTTAATAACCAGCTTAATTCAAAGCAGCATTATTAGACGAATCTCGGAATCAATTGCATTCAATGACAGCATAAGATTACCGTGTACGCGGAAGTGCAACCAAAGTCATCTCATTCCAATCCTCACAATATTCTGTTTCAGGCTTCAAGCACAAGTTACATGACCATTTATGTTCATTTCAAGTCTAAAGAGACAAACGAGGATGTAAACACACATTTCATCCTTCTCATTAATTTCTTCTTCACTTAGCCAATTGATGTGCCAGCACTAATTAAAGTCAGGTAAGATAAAGGGAAGAAGAGAGGGTTAAGCAGCACTGTAAGATTCACCTTCAGAAATGGTGGCCTCCAGCCAAAGAGTTCTTCTTTTTTTATGAATAATTTGCAGTGAACTGCTGCTCCGAGCAGTTTGTGTTTAAAGGCCAGGTAATAGTTGTAGCTGTGGAACACATACAGATTTGGCTTCTGCTATGGCATTTAATGCTCACATACTGTACTCATTCTACACGTCCGGCTCACTGCTGGGAATAAAACACTGACTAATATATAAATGGATGTTTAACCACGTTTTTGTGTCAGCGTGTATGTTAATGCAAATAATATCGTTTTATTATTGCAAATGGATTCTTAATGCCTTCATTTTATTAACATGTAAGTGGTTGGAGGCAACATAAGGAAAAATATTTGGACGTGTAGATTTGTAACTTTTTGCTTCATTACAAGTGACCCCGTTCACATCTTCTGAGTGTCCTACATTGCCATTGAGACAATTACTGTTACAAAAATACACCACTCATATAACTCCGTGGTTAGTGATGAGCATGTGTGATGGGTGTAAATAGTTCATGACACAAGTGTCCCTCACTGCCTTCCTGTATTTGAGCTTTTCCACTTTCAACTCTCTTAAAGTTTCTAAATTTCACCATTTGCCTGCAGGAAAAGTGGAGAGAGAGTGTGAGGCTTAGCAGGACTCTGGTCTCTGTAGCTCTTAGTTCTGCTCAGTTATCAGCAGAGTACCCAGGATTAGAGGATATATTATTATATGCATTTGACAAAGTCGGATTTTTTTTGCACTTGTATGTACGAAGAACACCAGAAATGAACACAGGAACGTTAACGAAACGCTAAAGATTAGTGAAACCTATATTAAACACATTATGGTAGCTATCTGCTTTTAATGAGCTATGATTAATTAAGCCTCAGTAACGCAAGTACTTGTATAATTATGATTGTTCCCACAGTAAAATGTCTTTTTTGACTCAGTGTCAGTTGATGACATTTCTATAGTGAAAAGCAGTACTGTTATACTGGCAACAGTAATCCTTTAAAATCCTTTAAAATCCTTTAAAATCCTTTAAAAGGACAGGAACAGAAATTCCACCTGTATAAAATGTCTGATTAGGGTATGTTTATGATATCTACGATACGATACGATACGATAGAACTTTATTAATCCCTCGGGTGGGTTCCTCTGGGAAATTCGACTTCCAAAAAAGCACAGCAACGACCGAAGTTACAGTTACAGAATTGTTATATATATATATACACACACACACACACACATATATAAATACAGAGACAAATATAAATAAAATATACAAAGGGGATAAATAGAATAAATAGGAATAAAAAATAAAAATACAAGTGAATTGCACATTTCAAGTATTGAGTCTATTGCACTGTTGACTATTTACAAAAAGTATTGCACAAGGTATTGTACAGTGAGGTGAAGAGGCACTACAGCTTAGTTGTTCCCCCTCCTTTGTCCTCCTGTTTCTGTATTTTTACCTAAATAAATTCAGTTAACGATCTACTTAATATCATTTTAGTGACCTTTATTTGGGGAAACACGCAAAAAGCAATTATAAAATCATTTCACTACAGGGATAAAAGTTAGAATAGCTGTAGCTGTGGAGCACACATGCATAAATGGCAGTAGCAGTAGCAAAAATACCACGGCCCACACACATTGTCCAATTTCTTTCTACCAGCTGATGTGATTTTTGAAACCTGCAGGGAGACATCTGATGAACCCAGTGATGCTGGCATATTTTTATAAAATGAACAGAATAGTTTAATTCTCAAATTGTGATTTAAGGCTTTGGAGCTGATGTTGGTTTCTATATCTGAAGATATGCTAACAGCTCTTCTTGTAGCCAGACAAAAATGAGCTATTTACTCGAGTCCCACCTCCCCCCCAGGAATTCCAAGCATTTCTCTTCACACCATAAGAGCAACACTTACTCTCTTTAAGTTCCCCTCTCTTTAAAATGTATGATGCTAACTTCTACTGGATTACGAAACAGTTTCATTAACAGTTTCAGAGAACTGACTAACCGTGGGACACTTTCACTCAAGATGTGGTGTAACAAAGTTACAGTAAGACTTTGTAATATGAGCCGAAGCTTTGTCATATCCCCTTGTCTCTTAAAACATTTAGCTGAGCGTGTTAGCATCCATATACATCTGCAAGTCTTCGGCAGCCTGACTCTCTGAGCCTCGCAGGGATGGAAATGAGGAGTGATAAAACAGAAGAGTTAAGAAGGCGATGAGGCCTGGAGAAGAAAGCCCAGCGTGAGCCTCGTGAGCGACTTGCCTCAATAGGGTGTAAATTCAAGAGTTGTGGAAGTGAACTGTCGAGTCTTCCCAGCGCATCGAGGAAAATTATTAAAGATGCAATAAGGAGTGTCTTTAAAGATGAATCAGGAGGCCTCCTCTCCTGACTCTCCCTTAGCCACTCCATCGCTGCTTCCAATTATTCTCCTCTTCACTTGTCCAGCTTTGAAAGTCTTTGACTTGTTATTGCAAACGATGGCATGCCAGGCCAGAGAGACGGAGGAGAGACGGGCCACTTGTGGAATCTTCCCTTGTTTTCCCGCGGCCGCAGCGGTGCTGTCAGAAACGTGCAATGTGTGTGTCGGCGTGAATGTTTGTCATGCAGTAGGATAGGGAGTAGTGGTGTGTCAAATTTAGTTACCATGGCAATGCAATAATAGTATGTGTAGCCGTAATGTTGTCTAGCATGCCCCGGTGTGGGCTGACACTGCTTTTCTAGAGTTGTTTGCTTTTCATTTCAAGTGTCGTTTAAAAATCGTATCTTCTCTTTTCGCCCGTAAATTGATAGTGGCATCATTTCTGTTATACACGACAGCGTTTCACAGATAGTGACTTTTCCATCGCATTGTTTTGGAAAGGATCTTCATCATATACAGTACTAAAGTAATGTTTTTAGCAGGATCACTAGTAAAATATTACAAAGCCCAAATCCCTTTAAAAATACACGAGAAAAACAACCAACAGGAAACCGTACAAACCCGACTCATTGAACTGTAAATGTGCTGTGATGTTACGTTGTGTTTAGAGTTTGAACAGTGACAAGGTTTAGCTAGAAATGGAGCCGTGGTTGAGAGTCCTGTAGCGAGATGCCAGTACTTTACTGTAATTTAACAGTGACGTTTCCTACTGTGGATTTTTTTCGGTGGTAAACAGTTTCGAGCACAACAGTGGTTCACTTGAGTTTTTCCACTTGTCCAATGGTGGAATCGACTGCATATAATGTGAAAGGTGTCATTTGTAGTAACTGGCCCACAAAGAAGCTGCAGCTTACAGACATAACCCCTGTCCGCTCATTGTTTTGCATTTCTGGCTGACAAAACGGCTCTTTTTACACTTTGCACACACCACAGAGAGTGGCTCTTAGCATAAAAGCTTTGTCTCCACCACACAGTAGACAGATAAAGTTGGTGAATAGCCTTGAATACAGTGGACCATTTCGTAGTTAAAGAGCCAGTCTTTTTCTCGGCAGTGAACACGTTCAATTAAACCACAAAAGTTCCGTTAAAAATGACACAATGAGCAATTTCAATGAGCCAACTGCAGATTCCTCTGACAGATCATTGAAAACACTGGGAAAAGCTTGTGTGTTATCATGGGCTTTTGTCCCCGTATCCGTTAGGTTTGCCATCTGTGAACATTGGTAGGTATTATAATTTATTTCAACTATAGCTAATGAAATGATAATTATTTCCATTTTGCTTTGCCAAGAGCTGCAGCTGGTGGACAGCCAGAGATATTTTATTCATTTGTTTATTCATATGGACACTTAGTTGCAGGATGCAAAGAGATTCGCATATGTTGCGTAACCTGAATTAAAATTCTATACGACAGCGGCGAGGTCACTGCATGCATATAAATGCAGTCAATGTGGAGATGCCAATTTTTATTTTGGTGACTCACTGACATTTCTTGCCCAATAAACAAATACGCATTGCAGTGCACACAATCCTCATCTATGTGCACAGTACAAGGCTCTTGGAAACCTTGCAGTACTCCGGAGCCCTGGGTATAACATACAGTATTCAAATGCCCTGGCTCCAAATAAAGGCTCGAGGAGAGAAAGCACAGTGGAATCCAGGGAGAGTGACCCACATTCAGAAGCAGTGGCTTCATCCCCAGCAGCTAGATGGCTACTTGCGCCTTGTAAGGAACACAGAAAACTTCCTGACCTCAGCCTCTGCTTCCTGCCAGCTCTGCGGTCGTGCTCCGCTTCTTGTCCCACGTGTCGTTGTCGCTGTCAGTGTCAGCTCGTCTTTTCCCGACGCTTTGATGGGAAATGTCAGGACCTCTCGCCATGGATCGTGCACACGTTCAGATCATATGACTGCAGACGTGATGCTTCTGCCATGGGCCGTCTTGTCAGGACACATCGGGTGACACGGAGAACCGCTGTTTATCAGCACTCATCTCTGATAAAAGAGGCGGAAGCCAGGAGAATCTTCCTCGACTCAAAGTGCTTCCACTTTTACAATGACAAGGCAAAACACAGCCTTTCTTATTGGGCCACGCAGCGTACAGGCTGCACCGCCAGTGCTAACGCTGCTCGATTCCTTCCTTCTTCTTCAAGTGTGAGCACGTTATTTGAGGTCAAGCAGTGAGAAGGGGAAAGTATTTACCATCATCAACTTTAAGTCCCTTGACACAAATCTCAAAAGGGGAATGCAGTGCATGTGCCAAGATTTTAATGAAATGAGCTGTTTTAACTTGAGTTAGTTTTTAATGCTTAAAGAAAGTTGCATGAGTCAGCTCTCTGTGCCGGGGAAAGTGGAGATATTTTTGCAGGTTTATTCCAGTGCTTGGCTATTACTAGAGTAATTCAACCCCTTTCTAACCTTGAATAGGCAAGCTGAGCAACTTTGATTTGGAAATTCTTGTTTATTCGCTTGAAAGATTCCTACTTTAAATCTGCTGAGGACATTTCTGATATGCTCAGCATGTTGCCGAGTGTTTGGCTGGTTTTGAGACAAATAAACACTGACCATTAAATTAGACTAACTCAATGCAAAACCGCAGAGTTCATCTGGGTCAAACGTAACCTTAAAAACTCATTAGGCTTCCTCGCGTTGTACCAATAGCTACATATTCATCACTTTTCCACCCTATCAGTTCAGCCTGTTAACATTATTCATTTTTATTAACATCTTTTCAGATTAGTTGAGAAACATATCACATTCTCATTTGGGCACGCTGATTTATTCACCAGTTTATTATAAAACCAGTGTCTTATACATCTTAATCATTAATCTCTTCAATCCTGCTGGGCCCAAGGGTGGAGAAGATTGTTCTGTGCCACAGAAAACAAAAGCAAATATCCAAGCCCAATAATACTGACATGTGGAGTATGGGATTGTGTGCAAAACATGGTACAATACCTACTTTTTTCTTCATTAATCTCACAGTGAAACCTCAATAAGTAGTTTCAGTAATATACAATGTATCTACTGTGTTTCTATACTTTAATTAACAGATAAGAGAATTAAGAAACAGTAGCTCATAAACAACAGCTCTCTAGTCATCCTTTAGTTGTTTCACATTAATAAGTAATTAATGAATTTACTCTTATTTTGGGGAGCGCATCTGTAACCGGAAGGTCGCCGGTTCGATCCCTGGAGCTCTCTGTCCTTGGTCGTTGTGTCCTTGGGCAAGACACTTTACCCTACCGCCCACTGGTGTTGGCCAGAGGGGCCGATGGCGCGATATGGCAGCCTCGCTTCTGTCAGTCTGCCCCAGGGCAGCTGTGGCTACAACTGTAGCTTGCCTCCACCAGTGTGTGAATGTGAGAGTGAATGAATAGTGGCATTGTAAAGCGCTTTGGGTGCCTTGAAAAGCGCTATATAAATCCAATCCATTATTATTATTATTATTATTTTAGTTGTTGCAATACTAGAAATTCAAACGTGATGCTGATACCAATGAAAGTACTTGCACAGTACCATGGATGGGAGTAAAACACGGACATAGCTGCCGGGTCAGAAATATTAAGCCAATGTTGACGTGCCTTTAAAATGTGGAGGCTACCAGAAACACTCTGACTCCTGTAGAGATCTATGGGAAAACCTTCCTGATATGTTTATGGACTCAGTCACTCCAAATTAAGCCTCCTTTGTGAGACATACAGTGTTTCAAAAAGGAGAACTATCTGTGGCACTTGTGACTTGTCAATTATAAGTCGTTAGCCAGCGAACGAGTAATGTTAGTCACACCCACCCATCCTTGGGTTTTTGATACCAAGGTAACAACTGAAATCTCATCTCCAAAACAGGATTTCAGGAAACAACGGATGAGATCTTTGTAGCTACATCCGTCCTTTACACCGTGTATGCAGTGCTTTTTGGAACGTAACTCCCGCAATAAACGAGGGACCACTGTAGTGTTGACTGGAATAGATGAGGACACACTGTTGGGATCAGTACTGTTGCAAAAAAAAATTTCTCCATCTGCATACCCTCATGTGGGGATCTCCTGCTGCTGTCTGTTGCTTCAGGTGTGAAATAAATCCAAAGAAAGACAACAAACTTAGCTTCTGTTTGTAATATTCCTGAATTACGCTGTGATTAGCAGTTAGCTCCTTAATCTGTCAGACATTGTCTTCTTCACAAGTTTAATCTGTGGTAGATGGAAAAACTCAGTCTGCATGCCACTAGAAACTAGAAGCAAAAGGCTAATGTTCACACTTTGTCTTACTTTTGAAAAAAAAATCCTACTTGGCATATACTTGTGTACTACTGTGAGCTGTTGTCTTATTTGGCATGGGAAGAGTTTGGTTAAGGGCAAGGTTAATGGTAACCGTAGGTGTCGAATCTTAGCTGAGTGCAAAGGGCATGCTTTAAGTTGAAGTCTTCTTTCCTTTAATCAACAAAACCCACACAGACTGTTTTGTAACTAAAAGAAAAGTAAGCACAAGGTCAAATATTATCGATGACAAGCTTGTAAAACTAGAACTTTACCTCTCCAAGTAAACCTCAACCATATGCAAACTAATGTAGTAGCAATATTATTTTGCGTGCCCAGCAGTCGTAAAGTAGGTCATCTATCAATCAGTCCCCGGTCCCTCCTGTCCATGTGCCAGAGAATCTCTGGGCCAGATACTGAACCCCGAGTTACCCCTGATATGTATTTGAATGATAGATAAACGTACTTAGGTGTAGATCAAAGCATTGAATGAATGTGATTGGGTGAATGACACTTGTAGCAGAAAGCACTTTGAGTGCTTAAATTTAGAAATAAGGTGCTCTATATATTTCCATATTCATTGATTTCATTTTTAAAAAGGTATTAAAAGCACTAATTGTGATTTCTGAAATGGTGCAGAAACTATAAAATGCTTTAGCTGATCTATGTTTATGTGGTATGAAAATCACATTTCATTGTAACACACTTTTACCTTTAATATCAAGGCGAGTGAAGGGGTTTTCTGTGCATTGTAGCGTATCAACATCTCCTTATATGGTAGTCAGTCTTATGTGATCAAAAATCTGTTGGTGTAAAATATGAATAAATAGAGACAGGCCAAAGGATTTTCTGTGCTTTTCTCCAGTGCATATTTAAATATTGCCAGATCCTCCTGCAGAGTGTTGGTTTATAGAGGGAACCTGGGAGACAAATTGACAAAAGCTCAGTGCTCCTCATTTCCTCCGTCTGCAAGGTAATCAAGCAAGCATTGGCTCAGGTATGAAAAAGGGTGTTTTTCACTTTACTGCACAGGCTTAAGTTAACTGTTTTATCTTTGTAAATTCATTTTCCCGAGCTTTTAAATGAAAGTGCTTTTAAATCTTTGGACTGTCAAATGTGTGTGTGTGTGTAGTGCTTTCAAACACATTCCATTGTTCTCATCTGGACAGGTTTATGCTTAGCGTTAGCATCCCAGAAAATGTGTGTGGTTGTGCTAGAGTTGTGAAATATCTCTGAAAAACAGAGCTGCCTTTTATTTGCTTTTGTCGCATCACAGCATATTGTACTTTTGTAGTTTTATTCAAATATGGACAGCATGGAAGTGCTATTGATAATTGACCCACCGTAACGCGGCTGCTGACACTAACTATCTTCAAGAGATAGAGGGAACGGGATGCTTGGGATGAGGTGACTTGGATGCAGATGAGCCGCTATGGTGACCCCTAAAGGGAACACCCAAAAAAAGAAGAAGAAGGAAGAGATATCAGAGCATGTAATCCAGGAAATCCCAAGAACATTTATAAAACCAGAAAATGATGGCTTTAATCTGCAGTCATTACATTATGAGACAGTGGGATCAATGCTAGTGTCAAGTTTAGGAGAAAGCACATCTGGCGGAACTCTCCCAGGACAGATGAGCTCAAAGACTAACTTTACAAACGGTTGATACTGAAAATCTACACATGCCCATATGCAGCAGAGTTTCTCCATGAAGAGTGGACTAAATTACCCCGCGCATCTGGGAAGGACCGATTCATCCATCAAGAGTGTTTAGCTGCTGCTAAATGTGCTGTAATCACTTACCCAGCGTGAGGACGAGTCGCTTTTTATACAGCTGAAATGAGTCTGGCATGACTTTATTAAAGAAATAAACAAGCGTTATTTTTTTCTCTGACAAATTTTGGGTGACATTCATTGATGGAATTGAAATAATGTAGAAAATTTGTACGTGAGTAATAGAGTGTTTGCAGATTGACGGGCAGGTAGCGAAGCATCTGCTGCAAGAGGTTATCGTGTTTCAAGTTTTTTGTCCCCACTTTTTCCTCCATTGGGTCATTTCCCGGCTCTTGTCTTACGCACGTAGCCTCATGCGGTTATCTTCAAACCTTTAAGGTGGTTTGGGGGACAAGACTATGATAAGCCATATTTTCACAGCAGGCGGCCCCTCCCGCTTTCATGTTGTCACATACAGAAATTGTTGAGGTTTTATTACCATCTCTCCTTCTCTCCCTCACCTACATCTTCCCTTTTTTTTATTTATTATTTTTATGATCCCAGCCAAGAGATTTGCAGAGCCAATCTGTAGTAATAGACACGGCTCTGCCCAGCGTGAAGGCTTGTGCTGCCCAGTAGGCTACAGTTTCAAAGGAGGCAGTGGTGTGGAGAAGTTGCATCTTCCCCCCACTGCAACTAACTTCTGATTTTAATGATGCACTCTCTGCCTTGAGTGAGTGTTCTTCGCAGTTGTTATTTGGAAAGCTGAACATCAAATCCTGTATACAGAGATCAAGAGATGGACTGTTTACTTGCTGTCCTGTAAGCCGGGCTCTTTAGGTCTTGTGCGGTTGGATTAAATTAACATGAAGCAGCTGTTTGTTACTTGACAATGACGGCAAACATGCTGCTGTTGCTTTGCATTGATCTGGAAAGAACAAAAGTCCCCCTGCAATTTTTTTTTTGTTGCTTTTTATGTCGTCGCAATGCCACAACGGCACTCAGACACAACATCGTATTCCCTGACAACAGTAACGGCTGGAAGTGAGTCAACAGAGATGAGAGGAAGAGGTAAAAACAGGCTTTATTCACGATTGCCCGTTAAAGCCGCGCTGTTCCACCCCGATATAAATGCACCTTGGCAGGATTCCTCCGCTTTTTACGCAGCATAATGGAAGCAATGGTAAATTAATAATGGCTGAAATAATGTATTGTGAGCACATGGGAAACTAACCATCCTCAGTGGAAGAAATTTGGATAAAGACATGATTGGGTTAATTCATAAAACATGGCCAGCATCCAGGACTGCTAATCTAATAATTGTAAATGCATGAATTGGGTTTTCCACTTCCTCCTGGTGGCACAGTCTGCATGATACGCCTCATCACTTATTTTTTACTCTTCCCGTATTACCATTTGAGATAGGGCAGTGTTCATTCTAGCATCTGCGATAATGTACTCCAGCGGCAGGAAGCTTTTAACTCCATGTGTGGCACTCCCCGCCTGCCAATATTGTGTTCTGGCATGCAATCACAAGAGAAGCCATATTGCTTAAAATTATACTTTTCCCTCTTACTGAGGGACAACATATTATTTTCACTGTCATGTTGGAGAACTTGAAAAGTTAAATTACTTCTTTTTCTTTCTTTTTTTTGCCTGATGGCATCTGCCGGTTATTTGGCGCAGAAAACTCAAAGTCCAGTTGGCGTATGACACTCGGGTCCACACTGAAAATTTTAAATGAAAGTCTGTAATAATTATCTAGAGTTAGACACTGGGCAAGAGAATTTTTGCCGGACAAAGACATTTCTAGACTCCAGTGATCACTTCTACAGTATTTCCCAGGTGGTCTAACCTGCAGCAGCGAGACAGGAGGAGCTATGTTTTCATGAGCGCCAACACGGGAAATTTTCACCTCACTGCTGGCCTGAGGGAGCTGCGGGCTGCAGGGCTATATTAATCCTACCATATGGTTGTTGGCTGACAACATGGCTCGTGGTCATAAATTTTCTTATGTTTATATCCACTCGTTCTCATCCCAGGGCGTTAAATGTGGTCTTTCTGTCACACATGCACAGGGATATTCTTTGTGTCTTGGTTGCAACGTTATTAGAAACTCCAATGAGATCGCTGAATTGATATTGCTTTAAAAATTGGGAGGTTATCCCACACTTAACCCCATTATCGCAACTCATACCTACACATCAAAGCTAAGCTGAGCTTTTCTAAGCAAGAGACAAAAACTGTGGAAAATTTAGAAAAGCTAGACGCAGTGTAAAAAACATGGAGTATTAATTATGCTAGGTAAAAGATAAGTATATATATGTATAACTATATTCTGTTAATCTTCCAATTCAGAGTGATGGGTGGGCTCGAGCTTATCCCAGCTGTAATACAGCAGGCGGCACTGTACACCTGAGACGGGTCACAGGGCTTGCACGGAGAGATAATCAACATCAAAGTCCAGTAAACTCTTATGACCAATTTAGAATCGCCATTTAACCTAACATGCAAGTCTAGTGACTGTGGGAGGAAGCTGGAGTTAGACCCAAATGGTACATGAAAAGATCCCAGCTGGCTAGTGGATTTGAACCCAAGACCTTGTTCTTGTCAGGCTAAGGGCTAACCACCGCTGGATCATGTCCAACATGTGTTTATATGAGAAACGATTATATAAGTATAGTGTAACTCGGGATTAACAAAGAAAATAGGTCATTGGTAGCACGTGGAGCAGTGGCTACCACTGTTGCCTCACAGTAAGAAGGTCTTTTTCTTGTTGACTCTGGCTTCCTCTCACAGTCCAAACACATGCAATTAGTGGGGTTAGGTTAGCTGCTGATTCTAAATCGCTAATAGGTGTGAATATGAGTGTGAATGCTTGCCTGTCTCTTTGTGTTAGGCCCACAACAGACTGATGACCTGTCCCTGCTTCTCGCCCCATGGCAGCTGGGATTGGCTCCTGCATTGAATATGCAAAAAAAGATGATTGACGGAGTTTTTTGCAACATTAATACAATACAGAACTTTAAATCCGTTTCCTATGTATTTGCACGTTTTAAATATTTATACTGAAGTCTCTAGTAATGATTTGTGATACAGATGTATGTAGTCCGACGTCAGGGTAAAGAAGCTATTCTGCTTAATATGTGTCTCTTTCCAGTGGGAATATCTTGTATAAACATAATGCATGCCGCAGTCAAGGGGGCTAAAGAGAGTTCAAAGAAAGGTTCACAGTGTGTTCCCGGCCTCTGGCTGATTCAAATGCGTCTCTTTTACAATGTTGAGGTGACATCTAACAACTGCAAATTGCATGTGTCTGTGGTCAGTGCTATTTGTAGGAGCGGTTGCTTGAGCGTCTCAGGCACCACGCAGCAAGACTGATTGTTCCCCTCCCACCTGCATCCTCCCCCGCACACAGTGAAGCCCAATTCCTCATACCACCGTCTGTGAAACCCTTTTTTCCTCTTTCATCTCATTTCTTTGTTCTTCTTGGGGGAGGAGTGGGCTCCTGAGTGGAGGTTCCCGTTGCTGGAAGGTTGTTATGTTAGGCTGATTTAAATTAGAATAATTTTGAGCACACTCCTCAAAATTGATGCCTCCCAGCAAACTAGGGCAGATTTGTTATGGTCATTTGCTATGCCCTCCCCTGCTCTTTAATGGCTGTTTAGCACTCAAGCCTCACAGCTCTGAACTGAGTGATGAACTCCCAGATTAAAATTTTTCCCCCTTTCTTCTACATTTTAAGAAGAGTGGGCATCACGTTAATTTTGCAGATTTGGTGGCATTGTACAACCCAGCTAAAATTGGCATGCACAGAACTTTTCTTTTGAAACTTGTCTGTTTGAAGTGGATTGGTAGCATATCCAAGAAACATAATTCTCTGCAGTGGTGAGGTTTTAAGGATTGTGGTTGCCTTTGTTTATTCCTCTGTGGGAAGTGTTTTGTCTAAGAAAGCAATTCTTCTTCTTGAGGCACTAGAAAGCATCCCGCAGCAGAGGGACCAAGAGAAATGGAGAGCAGTGTTGTTATTTCAGACTCAAGCTTGAAGGCACTTCTCTCAATTTTTTTTTTCTTCTTCCTGACATAAAATTCACAATTCTGCTTTCACAGTACCACCATAAACTTCATTATCAGGAGGTATTCGAGTGCAGAGTGCAGAAGACAAGGAAAGTGGTAAATTGCTGAAAAGGATTTTGTAAATCAACCCTGTGTTTCAAACTTGTCTTATAGCTGGTTGGCTTATCTTTTTTTCTCCAGCTCAAAGTCAACAGCACTTTAGGCTTCACCTTGATAAAGGCTTTAGTGTTTTATCTTAAGGAGGTGCAAGTTTATTGATTCATCAGCGTGTGAGCAATTCAGTTGTAAATTGTTTTATATGAGCAATAAATCAAAACAGAATATATTTCTTTAATTCAGCTTTTTCACTTCAAACAATTATATATTGTTTTTGTCCTTTACTTGCTATGAATGAAGGAAACTTTCTGCGGGAAGTTTAAATTGCTTAGTATTTATTAGTGTCTACAGCTAATTAGTGCATCAAGATAGCCCCCCATTAGCCACCTACCCACTCATGAAACAACGGCAAAGACCAGAATAATCACTAAGCACCGCAGCCCACACAGTGGAAGCTATTTGAAATGAATTTGACACCTATCCAAGGTTTGCAACATGAAAATGTTCTTGCAAATTTATAGCAGTGTAGAAATGTATCTAATCTTTTAAAACAAATGTTCACATTCTTAATTTCTAGTAAACACCTGCAGCGTGCATGTGCTTTGCAAATAGGATCCAGTGTCTGTTGTTTGGAGGACCCTCAAAAACTGCCTCTGATTGGTTAGCTGGTAATGGTGTAAGTATGTATGTGAGGGCAGCCCAAGCTTCCTTTCCCCCCCCTGTTATTGCAATAATTTAATCAGCCAGAGAAAATAACATTTTCCCCTCCCTCGTCCATTATTTTCCAACATCAAAATTCAAATATTTCTGTTTACCGAAGGGGTTCGGCTCTGTGAAGTTTATCCCAGGGTGTTAGTGTCTTCATTTTCTGTGCAGGTCTAAACACAGTTCTGCTTGACTTTTCCATTCAGCAGATGTTGTAGTCTCAAAAGTCCACCTGGTTTCACCTCCTTTTGTCATCTGGAAGTTTTGATATGATTCTTAACCGGGTGAAGCGACACAAACACCAGGATCTTTAGCAAAACATTAGCTACATAAACCACGGCGAGCTATCCAGGTATTTGCTCTATAATGTATGTAAAAGCTTACATACAGTATTTTTAGATGTTTAGCTGCCATCAAATTAAAAGTAGCTAATTAGCTCCTGTGTGGGATTCTGTCTGTAGTCGTGTAGCTGGGGTCATGTTAACAATCCATTAAAATTTAGCTTACATGCATCAAGGTCTTCAAGATCCACTTAATGAATTATTGGTTGAAAATTGACATATAACTTAGAAACTATGATTCCTATAAGTGTAGCATGTATATGTCGACATATAGAAAGTCATATTTGACCTCTGACCTCACGTTTACATTTCACATCTGCCTTTCTCTCAAGTTGACCCCAAAATGTGTTATATCATTAAAGAAAGTATTCAGCTGCCTAGTTAGAAGTATAACTGTAGAATAGTTATGGTACACAAAGTTATTCATGTCCAAATATTTTAAATCAGTACCTGTTATCATTCACCTACTCCCACATAATGTTTGTGTAATCAGAGTAAACATCTGTCATCTGCTACATTTAAAACTTGCACTACGACAAAGAAAAAAATGAATATATACTGAATAAGAGCAAACACGGCGGCGTGCTTCTTGTGTTTTTCATGAAATATTTAAATGTCTCACTTTTTACATTTTATATGTTTTCTTTGTTCTATTGTGAATAAAATATGGGTTTATAAGATTTGCCATCCAAGTTTTTAATTACATTTTAAACAGCAGCACAACTTTTTTGGAACTGGGGTTGTGCAGTGATTTACATTATGCCTATTAAATGGCAGTGAGTGTGATATGTGATACTGCATAAATCCCTGCGCGGAAACACCTCCTCTGTCCAATCTCCTACCACTTCCCTCGAATGCCACTCGAGCCCTCTCACGTGCCATTGTGACATGTGATTTGTCACTCATGCCCTGGAAAGCTGATAGCTTAAGCCATTTTGCATCAACCCTTTAATCTGCCGAGATTCTGTTTTAGAGATCAGACAAAGTTGTATTTATTGCACTGCAAAGTCATTTTGACAAGAAAATGATCCTTTTGGCCCAAAGAATGACTGATATTCCTGCTTCGCTAAAGGAATTTGTAGCCGGGGCACTTTCTTTAAGTCAGGCAATATGATGGGCAAAACCTTCAATATTAAAGTTCACATCAGGAGGAATCAGATCAGCTGAAGCTGAAGATATATAGAGGATATAGAGTATATATGTATAAAGTTTCCTTCAAGAATGAAATCTGTGGTGTTGTAAATAATTATGAATAGTGCCTAAAATTGCCACAAATATCCAGAGTGACTTTTCCCCCTCAAAAATGTTTCCAATATCTGTCTAAATTAGTGTTAAACTAAGCCTATTAACTCATATTATTTACTGCATGATTAAATTCATGAGTTGGACCATTCTCTAAGACCTCTTCACGGATGTTTTGGGATTTTAAATGCAAAAATGTATCGACTTCAAATCAAATCAGGATTTACTATTGTCTTATAAAACGCTGTTACCAGGCAACGAGCTTAACCCAGCAAGGTGTCTGGATGCATTTGTTCAGAATGTTAGCACTTCATTTACTTAAGGAAATTGCTACATGTCACAAGAAGGGGGGTTAATTATTCTCTCCTGCTGAAACCTAAGATAGACACACGCGCTGAAATTGAATTCATAGCGAGTGGCAGAGGATTGTTTGGCTTCAGCTCGTGTTCTCTCTGAGCCCCAGTGAGTGGCTCGCGTAATAATGCAGTCCTCGCTGGCCAGAATATCACAGACTCCCTTCGTGCATCAGTAGCCATTTTCTGTGCTCATGTACTGACACTACTGAGAAACTTGATCTATGACACAGAAGGCGTAGAATAGGCTCAAAAACAAGTTAGTATTGCACCTCTGTAAAGGCAAACTGCAAAGACTGCATAATCTCTTACTCTTCCTGAAGCTCTCACAAGCACACGGCATGTGCATTAACTCGTTAAGCAGCATCAATACCCCTCCTCTTATCATGTGCTGCTGTTAATTGAAGCCTAATGAATCCAGCAGACTGAGGTGACAGCAGGGCTGAAGATGTGAATGCGGAGGAGGCTCGGCCATCAAACTCTTGTTTTTCCTGCCTCTCACTTTCTCCTGCCTGTCTGTCCTCAACCAAGTAGACGCTAGATTCTGTTACCTTAGTGGACCCTTAGAGAGCGTCAGTGGTGGCGAGCAAGCCAATCGGAACTGACAGCAGGTTTCTAACACCCCGTGTCCCCACCTCTTGGTGCCCTGGCTGTTGTGCGCTGCCTCCCTTGGGGCCCGGTGTTATCTGCTGTGGAGGAAGAAGAGGGGAATAGTTTTGTGTTTTACAGAGCTCAGCACACCTGGGACCAATGTGCCCATCGCCTATCATGTTTTACTCCATACAAGTTTCACAGGGCAAGATTGCTATGTGGAAACACACCTGTCAACTGAAGTGGGACAAACAAACAGAGGAAAGACAGACGCGCTCCCCTCTCTGCTAACAGAAACACTGTAGTGGTACCAAATCTTTTACCTTCCACTCGATCACTTCGACATTGTTCATCTCATCGATTTTGTGTCTAGTTAAATCCAGCTCGGTAGCTCGCTTGCTGCAGTATCAGCTAACTATCACAGACTTGCTGTAAACACTTCTGATTTGCTGGTGTACTAATGTACACATTTGTGTCTAGACGCAAGCAATAACTTGCTGCCGGGTGTTGCATGTAAACACGGACATTGTTGCTTTGCTCGGAACCATAAAGTGCATAAAAGATGGACGGAGCCGCAATCACATCACTCACTGCTCAGTAAAGTCCATCAAGCTTGGCCATTTTAGTGTTTTGTAATGATTTTGTGTAAAACCAGGAGGCACTGCGTGGTCATACAGAAGCGATTTGTCAATCACAACATTAGTCCACCCCAAAGTGTTCCCTGCGTATATCCTCCTGGATTCAGAGTGTAAACTGTGTTGTGTATAAGCCATGAAACTAGAAAAGGAGTCCAAAAAACTCATCAGCAAAGCACTGAGGTCACAAATCAAGGGAGCTAAAGGGTAATTTCCCCGCAGATATCTACTGGACCAGAAGTCTTTTTGCAGACGGAGAAGTCTCCCCTTGCTGGCCATTAGAAATAATTTAGGTTTAAGACAATTCCACTTTGGCTTCAGTTTTTAGACCTGTAAACTGTGGGGTAGTGTCAGACCTTAGTACTTCTTTGATACTGACTAAAGTCTTGCTAGTCAAATTAGTAAGCTGACTTGGTGCTTATTCCTGAATCTGATATTTATTAACTCATCCTTTAAAATCATCCCTTTATTCTTGTTTGTGTTCTTGCAATCAACATCAATCAGCATTTTAACATTTGAGAAGTTTGTCTACCCTTGGAAGGATAAAAAGAAAATCAGGTTGAGGTGCCTCAAGGGTGTTCTTTTGGTATCGGTGCCAGAGCACAGGGATCGCAGGGGCACTAGCAGGGATTTTAATCTTTACTCTCCAGATAAAACACAACACGTTAAAAGCACACCTTCTGGTTTACTCATCATAGTCACAAAGAAAACTGTTGTTGAACTGAGTTAAAATATTCACATCACACACATTCAGTATTGTAATCGCCTCCTGTGGTCATTTAAATAAATCCTATTATTCTTGACCATGTCCAGCTGTTACAGCACACACGAGAGCATGGCTTTTACCTGCTGTTCACATGACTTTCTGCAGTCTGGTGAAAAACAGGTCAGCATTAGCAGCAATAAAGCAAAGTTATTGTTTTCTACGTGACTTGAATTTCTCATTTATTCTTTACTTTGTTGCTTTCAGTCAGGTTGAGTTGACTGGGCCACGGCAGCGCCTTCGTTCTATTGTTTTTCAGCCTTTGATGTTCATGTTGTGCTTGTTGTGTGACCTAATATTTGGCCAAACTTTATACACCAGGAGGTCTCACATTTGACACTAGTTGGGATCCAAAGGTGCTAATGAGTGACTGCAAGGTGCCCGGGTCCTGTGCCTGCAGAACAAGCCCAAATCATCACCTCTCCACCGCTGTGCTTCACAGTTGAGGTGTTTTGTCTGATATACTGGCAACCAAAATACTCCACTTTGGCGTCATCTGTACAAAAGACATTGTATCCGAAAATTTAATTTTGCAAGTATAAGCTTTTTCTAATTATACTGTTATGAATTTAAACATTTAACATACTAACTGCAGAATCTGACATGTGGTGCTGGGGTGTTTTTAGCGATTTCTCTGGGCGTTGCAGAGTCGGACATTAAGTTGAATTTGCTGGGACATCTGTGGCATTGTGTTACACACTGGAATGCTCCAGACCACCAGACTGCCAACCCGCTTTTATAAACCTGGTCACACTTGCTAATGATGGGTTAAACGAATAGATAGATTATCAGCGCCTGGCTGCTACTTACCCCCTTAACTGCTACAGATGTGTGTTTTTAGTTTTTCACGGGAATGCAGTCCTGTGAAAGACTAAGTACATGTTTTTCTACCAAAACACAAGTGTGTGCTTGTGTTTTGATAGACAAATGCAAGTTACTTAGTTGCCAAGGGAAAAATAAAACAGTACCACTGGAAAAGGCAACATAATGTGTGTTTTTTTTCTTTTTTAGGTACTTTTGACAGCTGAGCAGTCCATTTATGTGACACAAACTGTTTTAACAGTTATAATGCACAGCGGGGGAATGTGTCCAAATGTCTCTCCCCCTTCTGACATTCATAAACAAACATTTATTTAACACGGATATGTTGCTACAGACAACAGTAGGTTGTTAACATCTGCCAAATCAAACTAACAAATACTTGAAACAAATTGCATGGCTGTGAAGCTTGTACATGAAGCGTGTGCCTTTCTTTGCTGCCATGCTCTTAGCTAAAATCAGTCTCACCTTTTCTGCAAGCTACAGCGCTACATCACCTTTACATGTAGTTCAGAGACCAGCATACGTCACAGTCCTTTCATGCGTTAAAATGCCAGCAGCGTGTTGCATTACTGTAGCATCATTCAAAGCACAGACAGAAGAGTCAAGGTGAGAAATGAATCCATATGTGCCAAATGTGGAGTGAGTCTCTGCCCAGAAACTAGACATCCAGCTTTATCTTTAGCTGCCTTCACCTCAGCCGGGCTTTGCGAGAGCGCAGAGAAAAAGGAGACGTGAGCTTGACTTTGATAGAAGTCAGGGTACACAAAAGAATATGATGCTCTATTTTTGCACACTGCCTGAATACCAAAAATACAGCTTGTAGTGTGAGAAGTAAATGTCGGGCCACCAGCTGCCGAGCTTCATAAGCTGGCAGTGAGAGCTCAGTAAAACATGGACTTCCAAGTGTCCTGGCCGAGCCCGTGACGTTGTCGGGATGTTCTTCCAGCCCAGTGCTCTCATGTTTTCATGCTTTGAAGGGGTAAGGAGACTCACCGTTGTTGCTACTGTCACTGTTAATAGCGACACGCTTTATGCACACGTAATCAAACGAGGAGCAGATCGACTCCACTACACAGTGTCTGTGCGCAAATGTGTTTTTAAGCGCTTCAGAGTGTATACGCGTATCATATGGAGTTTGGGAAGAGACACAATTGAAATTCAGGCCTGGTTCCTCACTAACACCCCCCCAGCCGTTACAGTCCTGGCCTTGGATGATTTTGCTGAGTTTCACGTTCTTGTCGGAGATTTATTATCTCCTACTCTGGCTGGTATTTTACGGTTTAATGACCAGCAATCGCTCCCATCATCAGGGTCAGTTACAATTACATCCACTTTGCCACCGCTCTAGCAAACGCAACTTTCTTTGCTGCCTCTGGGAGCCTTTTCGTTTAGAATTGCAGGTCTCACAAAATTTGCTATGACTATAGATGAGAAATTATAAAGAAAGATCAAAATCCAGATATCTGAGCCCCCAAAACATTTCTATAACAACTGCTCCTGTTTATGAGCTGTCTGGATTTGGCCTTGCATCTCTAAAGGAGGTACTTGAACTCGCCACTGAATGATATTAAAAGTTGGAACAGGAGTATCAGCTGTTAAATATCAAAAGGTCCCACTTCACCACACTGAATGAAACAATATTTGCAAGTAATGCAAACACTCTTCCATCTTTCAGATGACTCACTTTGTTTTTATGTTTGACCTTGTCTGCTATGACCACGGGTTTATGTTAATATTTAAAAGCTTCATATTTAATTGAGCAAGAAAGCTGGCCTTGAATAGATTTGGACATATCACATTAGATTTGAATTTAAACTGATTTTTAAACATTTTTTTAAAGGCTTGCTTACATGTTACTCCTATTTTTGCTCTCTAAAACACGCACGCACACACACATACTCGTTTTCATATCTTAGTGAGGACATCTCATTGACATAATGCTTTCCCTAGCCTCTTACCCTAACCCTAACCATCAAAAACCAATGCCTAACCCTAACCCTCATCCTAAACCTAACCATAACCTCAATGTAACCCTGACACTAAAATCACATTTTTAGCTTCAAAAATGCCTCCAAACCCGTGGAAATGCCCATTTTGTCCCCATAAGTGACTGTTGGTCCCCAGAAGTATAGTGGCATGCCAATTTTCTGTCCTCACAAAGACGTCTAAACGTGTATACACACACACATTCATCAGTCCAAATTGCTCACACTCTTGTACTGTCTAAACGTTTTCTTGATAAGTCATTGTGTTGCTCATCACTTCCTACCTGTCTCACTTTTGCAGCTTCTCTCCACTGATATCTTCCATTCCCCTCATCTCTTCCTCGCGCCTCTAATCCATCTTGTATTTTCAGTCTTTCCTTTCTCACATGGCAGAAAACACACTACAGTTTCACCAGACACCAGACAAATCATGTCCTGTAGCAATATAGTCACATTAATTTTGCTAAGCAAGAAACCAAGGGACATGAATAATGAGTTAGTCCTGGTTTTGCACTGTTTTTCTTCTGTGAAAGCCAAGCTTTAGGTTAAAGAGGCTATGGCTTGTTTTATGCTTCGCAAACATCACGTACACAACTGCACACACAGTATGAATAGTGTTAGATTTCTTTAGCACAGCACAACTGTAAAATTGCCTTCATCATTAAGGAAAACCAGACGATTCTCCACAGTCCCCTACTGTCAGCTGCTAAAATGTAATTGTACAATTACCTTAGAAGACAGTTCATGGAGATTTGTACACTTTGTTATTTCTTAACCTGTTCATGAGGTAAAAACAAAGCATCAGTAAAGACTCCAATCAACAATTTTGTATATTCAGAGAAATGCACTGGTGAACCTGACAACATAAAACGACCGGGGGATTCACAAAAGTCACCGGTGGTGGATGATCGCAGGATTCTTTCCATGAAAACAGTTCTTGAGCAGCATTCATGTACTGTAAAACATGGCGGATGCAGTATATTGGTACCACTTGCAATAGGTTCAGTCTATGTAAAGAATAGGGCAACACTGACTGGATGGTGGTTCACCATATAAAGGGCTATAACCCTTCTAATGCTTCCAAAGCAACCCAGGAGTTTCTAAAAGGTTGAGAAGTGGAATATTCTGCAGAGGCTGTGTCAAATACCGGTCTCAACCTGACTGAGATTTTCATTTGCTGAAGTCAAATGAAAGGCTAAAGAAAGCAGCAAACAAACAAACAGCCAGAGACATAGCAAATCGTCACAAAGGGTGTTGGTAGCATGCAGACTTCCACTCAGGATTCATGACAGTGTTGTTTAACAGTTGTGATTGATTATGTTAATTTTATCCAAAGATATCTTTAAAGGTTAATGCAGTGTTTTTGTTGAGCAACTGAAATGAAAGCTGAGTCTGCCCACATTCACCATATAAGTGTAAAAAGCTAAAATAATGAAAAATTATTTTAGGGATTTAAAAAAAAAATCCCTAAACAGCATGTAACTGATGCAGCTCTAAAATGAAACTTTAGGCCTATCAGAATCAGACAGGAAAGCTGCTCTACCTTGCTTTGAAGGAACAACTCAACTATTTTGTCTGTCTCAGAGTCAGCTGTAAAGATCAATATAAATTCCAATGCTTGAGTGTCTAGTACAGATACAGGATAGCTATGCTTCTTTAAAGCATGAGATGAATAAAGCAGTTCTTTTTTTTTCTTCTTTTGAAAGCTTCCTGTTGTGCTCACCTCCCTGAGGTGGTTTCTCAACCATTTTGATGCCAGCACACTGAGATATTGCCAAGTCAGTTTAAAACTGGCAGCAAATATATTGTGGATACTGTATGTCTAATTGAGGGTGCGAGGATTTCTTTTTTTCTTAAAACAGGTCATGCAGTCTTTGATAAGACATGTAACATGCATGTAAACATGATATATAAATATATAAAGTGACTCATATAAGCATTTATTTAGAATTTCACATTGGCTACGGAGACAGCAGTATGAAAGGAGTGGGTGTATTTTTATTTACACAGCATTTATCATTGTAGGACGATCCTTAAACCCTCACTCGAGAGCTGGATCACTATCAGCGATAAGCCAATGATCATCTATGACTGATCTGAACTCAGAGGCAGGTGGGAAATATTTTTAGAAACATTTTCTTTGTGTAAGTTGGTCGAAATGTTCTCACGAGGTGTATCCAATTCTTGTAGTCTGTGTTCAATAGCCACCCGCGCAGCAGCTACTCTGTAGCTTTAAGCATGGCACCAGCAGGGCTCCATAAAAAGAAGACACCTCTGCAGGGTAAAGTGCGTAAACAACACAGGTACAGCTGCAGCATTTGTATGTGCAAGATATAACAGTATTGGGTTTATGGTAGTCGTGCACACAAATCGTGAAAGAAATATAATAAGTGATATTTGATGGAGATAAAAGAAAGCCGTTTAATAATAATACAAATATATTTTCCTTCTTTATTTACTGAACTTTTCAGATGTATTCGAATTACTCGGGTAGCCTCCAAAACACCAACTGCAATTTTGCAAGCTTAACTAGCTAAAATTTACTCTGTAATAGTTTTCAAGACAATTTCTGAAAAGATAAAAAACATGGTCATAACAATCTATTTAAATGAATGTTGTAGTTGTTTAATTGTAATTAAGGATGCTTGTGCTAGAGAGTGACAGAGATTAATGTCAGAGTATAGGGACTTCATACTGTAACTGAATGCTCTCTTGCAGTTGACAGCTGGTTAGGGTTAAACACACTTCAAAAACATACAGAAGGCCATTTTTAAGAACATTTATTGTGCAAAACTTCTTTTTTTTAAAATTATACTTTGAGCATTTCAGTTCGGCTAAAATGTTTGCAGCCAGGTACCTCGTAACATGGATCAAGTGTCCTAATCATATTCTTACAGCCGCTTTTCTCCACTGTAAGAAACAGCACCACAAGTACATGGTAATGGCATTTGTGACATCCACTGCTGATTCGTTTTCTCATACGGAGTGCCTTTGGAAAAGTCTTGGAAAATATCAGTCCGCTGGTGTGTGGGGTTAGGTGTAGGGCCGCTTTTTTTGCTTTCGACTGGACTGACTGGGCGTTTGTGGAAGGCGCAGTTTTTGGCTTTCCTCATGTTGCAAAATGAGCTTCGTTTAAGATGATAAAACAAATTACTTGTATTCCCTCTCTTTGCTATGGCTGTCGCCCGGCATAATTTGCAGATGATATTTTTCTGCTCAACATCCGACTGCTTAAACTCAAACCAGGTCTATATGACCGACGTTGCACCAGTCTTCTTAAAAGCACCTCCTCCTCCTCCCCACCTGTCAGCTCCATCCGTACCGGAAACCCGATCGGTACCACGCATCCGCAAATCTTACGTCACTTCCTCTCTTTGCCAACATGGCAACAGTCAACGTTCCTGATCCGTAACTATCTTTTTATTTTTCGTTTTTGTCTACATTATATTGAAATGTTTCATTATTGTTAACATCTTAACAGATACTCTGACCCGTAACTATTGTAAAATGCTTCAAACGGAAGTAGACGCCTTTCGCACATGCGTGGTACCGATCGGGTTTCCAGTACGGATCGGGTAGTGACACAGCTGTCGATGCGTTCAACCGAAACAGGCGCAGCTTGATGACGTCATCAACATGCACTATTCTCTACCATTGGCGAAATTCATATCATGTCTACCGTCTACCGTTTATACCGCCCACCCCTACTGTCACATCTTCTGATTTGCTGTTAACCTGAATAAAAATAATATTATGCTAACAGGGTAATGCTGACGGCATTATTAGACTGTCTGAAACCTACTTTTTTGTTATGACCAACAGAGTGCTAAGAGGAAAAGAACAGACCCCTATCGTTCTGATTGTTCTATAGAAGTCTATGAGAATATGAACCCACTGCTCTGTTAATGCATGATCTCAAAAACGGCTTGGTTTATTATCTCAGTAACCGGTTTCAAGTCTTATTTAAACATCAAGACTGTTCAGTCTGTAAATTATGGTCCCCATTAGCTTCAGCAAGGATGACAAAGCCTTTTCTGGATAGGTCACCATCATATGAGTGTGCGTTGTCCTCAGCTTCTCAGACAACGACGGCTAATTTGCTCGGCTCGAGGCTTCAAAATGAGAACTTCTCAAAGCAACAGGTGACCTCGCTGTGATTTTGCAATAGGAGAATATTTACTTCATACATAAAGCTTTCCAGCAATGTAATTTCCTCACTGAATTTCTATGGCAGAGGTGGGCCATTAATTTTCCCAAGGGCCAACACGAGACACTGGGACTGGAGCAATAAGCTTATAAAGAGATAAAATTAATATTGAGCAGAACTGAGGGCAGCTTAGTGGTGCAGCCCTCCACATGATTCCCAGTTTCCCATGTGGGCCTTGGGTAGATTAATTGCTCACCCCGTTCTATAGCAAGCAGGTGTTTGACAGAGGACATTTGTTTAGGATAGCAAATAGGCAAGATCAGACTTGTTGACACTAAATGTGAGGCCATCTTTCAATCAGTGAATTAATAGAAGCGTGATGCACATTTTTCTTTGGTTTCTGCCATCAAGCAAGCAAGACCGAGACCAAATAGCTCAGCGATGCAGGAGCAGGCATGAATAAACAGCGTTTATTGAACTCTGGGTTTTTATATTGCTTCCTATAACTGGATGTGCCAAATATTGTCTTTATAACTTTCATACGTTTTCCATGCCTTTCAGCTTAGAGCTTTTGAAATTGCCAGCTGTGTCATTTTCTTTTCCTTTCAGCGTTCACTGTTTATCACCCAGTAAAGTTCCCAATACTGTTAGAGACAGTTGAGTTTATAGAGAAATTTGAGTTGTGTACAAGACGGAAAAAGTTTCCTTTTCCCTGAGGTATCACTAACCTAGTATGCACATCAGTTGATCCATGAAATGACATTGACATGAGGTTTAAAACAGCAAAGCTGTGGGTGCCAGAAACCTGACTCTCATGGGATACTGGAATACGACAACATGCTGCCTGTCGCAGGCAATAGTTGTCATTGCAGAGAAGATGACATCTGCATTCAGCGGCAAGCTTTATTCATCTTTCTCCTCTTTATTTAGCTTCCCAAGCCCAACGAGTTGGAGGGCTGGATAGGGCAGGATCCTCATCAGCTTTTAACTCGAGGCACAATTGGCTGGCTCATTTGGCAAAGCAAGGCAATTAGAGTAGCCGGGTAAGGAGACAGAAAAGGAAGAGGGGAGAGAACAAGATGAAGACAAAGGGGAGTGAAGGGAAGAGTCTGAGGATAGAGGGAACTGGAGCAGAGTGATTTAAATGGAGCCTGCGGAAATACATTAAGGTGGGGTTGACACGAGGACAGGTCGGCGAGTATTACAGCCAGGCATGAAGAGGTGGAAGCAGTAGGACTGGAATGATTACATGCTCAATGTGATGTGAGATTATTTTCTTCACTCTCTGCTTTTTGTGTTTGGTTCACAGGAGGACATTTGACATCTGTTCCCAAAGCAAATAAAAAATACTGATTTATGGCATCGATAGAAAAAATAAAATAAAAAATAAACTGCACAGGAGAGGTAAGAAGAGAGTGCAGGCAGGGCGGAGCGGGTGGAAGCAAGTGTCAGGGGTGATTTGGGACAGAAGGATAGCAGGAAGCGTGAAAGTGAAGGTTTACAAGATGGTAGCGAGAGCTGCTATGATGTATGGTTTTCAGACAGTAGCGCTGACAGAAAGACAGGAGGAAGAACTGGAGGTGTCGGAGTTGAAGATGCTAAGATTTTCATTGGAAGTGACCACAATGGGCAAGATTAGAAATGAATAAATCAGAGGGACAGCTCAGGTTGAGCAGTTTAGAGACAAAGTCAGAGAAGCAAGCTTCAGACAGTTTGTGGAGAGGCGGATAGATACGAGGCACAGGATGTTGAATGTAGAGTTGCCAGAGACGTTTTGTGGATGTAGTGAAGGAGGACAATGCAGAGGTTGGTGTGACAGAAGGGGATAGGATGAGATGTAGGCAGACGATCCACTCTGGCGACCCCTAAAGGGAACAGCCGAAAAACACAAGATAAAAGAATAAACTGTCAGACAGAAACATTTTTCTTGCTTTTCTGGTGTTTTTGCCTCTTTTAAATGGTTTGGTTCCTATATAGGGCTTTTCTACTGAGCGTTCAAGCATGTCTCATTCACCCATTCACACACACACAGAAAGGTGCTTTCTAACTGAAAGGAGCAACTTGGGGTCGAGTGTCTGTGAAGTGGACCACCAACTCTTCTGATTAGTAGATGACCTTCTCCACCTCCCGAGCCGCAGCCACCCCATATTTTCAAGTAGTGTCTAACTGACCCAACTTTGACAGCAGGCTACCTGATAATAATTCAGGTATTGCTTTGATAATAATTGAGAGTCATGTTATGGTGGCCACTATTTTAGGCAAAAATCAAAATGTGGTCCTGAGGACACCGGTTTTGCGACAGCTACTGAACTGGTTGTTTGAATTGTTTCTTTGGTATTTCAAAACTTCCATCCATCGTGTCAACAAGTGAACTTGAGATGATAATCCATGCTTTTGTCTCTACAAGACTTGACTACTGTAATAGCCTTTCTTATTTAAACAAGAAAAGGCTAGCTCGTCTACAGGTTGTTCAAAACTCTGCAGCGAGGCTACTGAGCCGCTCGAACAGGGACTCGAACATGACTCCTGTTTTAAAGTCGCTATACTGGCTACCAATGAGATTTAGGTTCCATTTTAAAAATTCTAGTTTTAACCTTTAGAGCAGGGGTCTCAAACTCCAGGCCTCGAGGGCTGGTGTCCTGCAGGCTTTAGATGTCACCCTGGGTGAACACACCTGAATCATATGATTAGATCATTACCAGGCCTCTGGAGAACTATAGGACATGTTGAGGAGGTAATTTAGTCATTTAAATTAGCTGTGTTGGATGAAGGACACATCTAAAACCTGCAGAACACCGGCCTTCGAGGCCTGGAGTTCGACACTCCTGCTTGAGAGCATTACAGGGACTGGCCCCTACCTGTATTGCTGATTTGATTCGTATACATACCTCTTTTCGTAACCTGAGGTCATCGAATCAAAACCTTTTAGTGGTCCCCCACGCTCGTTTTAGAACTCGAGGGGACTGATCATTTTTTAATGGTGCCTGAACTTGATGGAGACCTTCAAAAAGCAGCTAAAACATTTTTATTTAAAAAAACTTTTAATTAGACCAAGTTTTTATGCTGTATTTATGACTGTATTGTGTTATGTTATCTTTCTTTGTGACATATGTCTGGGAAAAGTGCTATATAAATAAACTTTACTTACAGTTTATAGCCATTTGGGCAGGTAAACCTACCTATTTGCACTATGTGGAAATGAGCAGGTGAGACAAGAGGTTTCTGCCCTGTTACCGTTCCTTCCATCCTATCATAGCCTCATAACTGTGTTTAAAGTAGTCACACACATTTACAGTTGTGTAGTTCGAAATAAAAGTAGAGTTCAAAGATGGGTGTGGTCCAACCATAAGTACTGACTGTGATAACGTATTAATGAGGGGTGATTACTTATTGGACAGACAGTCAACATGCTGAGAGGGTGTGATCTCATTGCAAGATGGGCTCTATTTCTTCCGGTGCTTTTAAACTAAAAGCCCTTTGGAAATCAATTCCTGCTTCCCAACCAGCATTTCTTGTCAGGTTATTGTCCTTCCCAAAACTGCTATGCTGATCTCAGTCCATCAGAACATTTTAAAGGTATCATGGTTTCCCCATTTTCTTATCAGTCCCTCTGGTAAGACAGTCTGCTACACAGTAGTCTCTGTTTTATGCCAAACAAGTTAGTAATGCAATTTTTCTGTGATTTGTTTTATCTGGAAGCTTGAATAGTCCTACTGTCTGGCTTTTTGTTTATGTTTGTGGGGTTAGGTGGTTTGGCATGGTTTCAAGCAGAGTCCTTCGGTGTTTCATCTCTTTCAGCTTCACTTATTGCAAGAATGACAGAAGCTTTTAAAAAAACAACAGTCTAACGTCCCAACTTTTTGTCTTCAGTCTGTCTTTTGTCTAATCTGTGAGGCTTAAAAACATGTCTTGCTGTAAAAGAAGACGATTGTGACTCACTGACTTGAAATTGTTAAACTTAAGTCTTGGCTTCTGGGTGTTACTGAAAATGTAACAAATCTACGATTACTGGCAACTTCCTTATGTACATCTTGGTATTGCGGGACTGCTTTCATGGAGGACGCATCCCAGAGATGCTTGTGTGGGCAAATCCCAGAACATCAGCAATTTCTGAAGTAGTCAGACGAGTCTGTGTGACAGCAACAACTGTTCAGAGTCACTTAAATCACCTTTATTCGTTATTCTTCATCATGTCTACATGTCTACTCAGGTAACTGTTACCACTAGAAGCCAAGTAGTAACAAATGAAACGATCTGTCCAGACAAAATGCTGAGTCCTCTGCACACAAAAATTGAATATGTTAATAACATGAATATGTTATTCAAATGTTGGTTCGTTTTTTGTTTGCGGGGCACATTGGTGTAGTACGAGTCATTTATTGAGGACTACAAACAAAAAGCATTGTCATTTCAGTACAAATGATTTCAAATGGCACGCTGTAGCAGCTTGGCCAGCTGTACTAACTATTGTACTTATAACATGAAGACACCTTCCGGTGTATAATGGTTTAATTAAACACTTGCAAGTTGGAATTGGCTGTTTACTGAAGCGAGACAGTGAAGGTAAATAGAGAGTAAAACTAACTATGGTTGTGACTAAAAATAAGCATGTGAACAGGCGGGGTCTGCATCCATGCCTGCATCAAAGTTTAAAGCTGTTTCTGCTTTATTTTTCCATGAAAAACTCCAAAACCAAAGGCAATATTTGTTCTTCAACATCAAGCTCCCCATTGTTATTCTTCATACTTGACAGTATTCAGTATTCAAAGGAGAGAAAGTGATATTTCATTGATTTTCAAAAGTGCTCAACCTGACATTTATGGAGAATATTCTTGAAATTAATCTGGCATCTCTGTTTCTGCTCTTTGGTAAAAGGGCAAAGAAATGAGAGTGCACACAAAGATGGATGGAGAAGTTATATAAACTCCACACAAAAATAATACAATTTTCATCAGCTTTAACTGCCACAGGGAAACAGCCCCCACACGTCCTCAACCTTCAATAACGGCTACAAAAATATTTTACTCATACAATAACTGTATGAGATAGCGAGGGGGAACACAGATTACATGGAAGCTTATATGGAAGGAGAAACAATATATGTATGCTACATATAGGATTTTAGAATCAGTAAATGAATAGCAGCTTTTAGGCCAAGACCTTAGTATAATTATCAGAAACACGTGTTCATCCTCTGGTATATTGAAGCATTCACCCTGAATTTTATGGTTTTTTTGCTTCCAGGTCAGGTTTTGTGGAAATTTCTCTGGAGTGCTTTTAAATCGTGACAGAGAAATAGAGATTGATTTACACCAGCAGGGAAAATGGTGCTCTTCTTAAACTGCAAACTGAGCTAAATTTATCAGGGGGTTTTTTCACACTGCCAGAAGGTGGAGCGAGCAAAAGGTCAATGGTGAATCCACTTCCAACATTCAGTAAAGACAAAGAGAAACCCCCAGAGCAATCCAGGTTAGAACGACATGCCTGTCAGAGACTGGCTATATGGCAAATTATTTATTGTTTCCTTATAGCATTTTAACGAAATAATATGCATCTGCTTTTCTCCATCTTGTTCTTATCAATGTTTATAATAGAACCGTATAAAAATGCATGACCGTCAATAGACACATGACGGCTAATACTAATGCTAACCCCCCTCCCAAAAATCATTACAGCAAGACACTGTACTCTATTCCTTACACCTAAGTCTAATTATGTTCATAATTCATCAGTCATCTGGGAAAAATCATGTTGCAGTCAATCGTCCTGCCTGATTTACTGCACAGCCGGCATAAAGACGTATTTATTGTCACCGCACTGGTTGTGTGGTCCAACAACTCTGATGTAACCACAACCCTGTTACCATTTATATTGGACTCGATGCACATGTCTCCTGAGTGATAGTGTCATTGTTGGTGTAGTAGTATGAGAAGTCAAAATGGAGCATTTTCTAAAAAAAAAACCTACTCAAATGATATCATTCAAATAACAAACCACCCCACGCACCAGGTTACAAAAACGGAGCAACGCACACCAAACCCATGCAATATGGTGGGCGTCATGATTTGTGAGGGCAACAACAACCTGGTATAAGAAATGGCATCAAAAGCTGATATAAAATACAACAAAGAAGCTGTGTTTGTTGGTTGATGTGGAAACTCTTCAGCAAGATCAATGTGGCGTTCTTTGTTCTAGATCTGCAGTACTTTAGTACATTTAAGAATAATACATTGTTCCAGATTATGGTAGGAACTCTTAGCACATCTGCATAATGGTTAATAAAACAACCAACAGTACCATTTAATAAAGCTTATGCTACATAGACGCACAGTAATAATACAGTAGTTATTATATATATTTAGCTCTTGCATCAGAACTTTAAGTTAATGGGATTTCAACTAACAAGTTCCTCCTTACAAAATACTATAGATACTGGAATATATCACTATTCATTTGTTTTCAATGCAGAGCATCTTGGATACAGTCAGTTCATTTAAGGTTCATTCATCTTGTTGTTTATGCCAGGGTTTCCTTATTAACTTCTCTGAACAGTGAGGTGAAGGTAACATAAAGAGGAAATGGGTTTAAGTCCAGAATTATTGGAGAGGATGAATGAGCTTTCCCATGAGCAAGGTAAAAAGACCCAACTATGTTAGCAGGCCTGGCTGTGGTTGTATTGGAGAACTGCCAGCGGTAGTGAAAGCTTGTTTGTTGAAAGCAGCTGCTTGTGTGTAAGGGTAAAATTGTTAAAAATTGAGTTTACTTATTAAAAAAAAATTACACCTGGAGCCCTGTCTGTTGAGGTGCTAAAGGCTTTTGTGGCATAAATCTTCTGCATGTCTTCACAGCAAAAATCTCACTGTGATCTAGATAATTTGATTCATTATGCATGAATCCTGATAATGCAATGCATAGAAGAGGAAAAGTATCGTGCCTTTCTTTAGAGATAGTGGTACACAATCACACTATTTGCATTCTAATGAGATACCCAAAGGGACTCATCCAAAACAACCTGTATACTGTATGTGAGAACTACTTTGTCCCTAATTAACTTTAGAGGTTATAGATTGTTTCTAATCTTCCAACAATCCATAAAACTAATTTCTCAGCAGCTGCAGTAGAGGTGGTCTTTTATAGCCTGGCATCTACATGCAAAATAACTTTTCTTTCCTCTAATGTGCACGTGTTAGGTTATACATGTAATATATTATACATTTACTTGGGATGTGCAGTAAGTGTAGGTTGTCCTCCTTGATTTTTATTATCCACTTCATAAAAGTCTGTATCATTATATCCTTTTTGGGCTAAGTGAACATTTTGAATACACTTTAATTAGGGAGGTAATTTTCTTTCAGCTGATTAGCAGACAGTTTGGGTACATTTAAATACAACACACAGTTTAAATATTAGCTAATTTCACTGAGTCGTTAGAGCTGGAGTAAACAGAGCTGGTAGCAGAATGGGCTTGTAAAGGTTTGCGATAAGGGCTTGACAGGATGCTCTTTGACTATAAAAATGGGTTTTATTGTTCTTTTCTCGTTCAGCTGAATGTGAACAGAATCGTGATTGAACAGTACAAACGTTAAAAGGTTTTATTGCCCTTGATACAAATGAATTCTTTTTTTGTTTGTTTTTTAAACTGCTTCTTTGGTTGTTGTTTATTTTCTCTTTGACTTTTTTTAGTGAAACAGGGGATTCATATTCAGTCTGAAACTTTCAGTCGATTAAAGTAACTGAAAAAATACACGATATAGCCGATTGCCCACACTTTTATACAGAACCTCCGCATGAATAAGATGAAAATATTATATTGACATGCTTCTTTTTTACTGTGTGTAAAGAAGACGTATATAAGAGGTGTGGTTGGGGACCGCGGCATGACCAAATTTATTGTGACTGTGTGAAATGAATGTGGAGTCTCGTCGCTTTTAAAATGGTTGCTTCGAAAAAGGCAGCGCATCTGTGGCCACACGCAGTTTCCTGACATATTCAAAGCAACATTTGTGCATCAGAACGGTGATAAAACAGCATTATGATGGAGTCGTTCTGCTATGAGTTTGTGACTGAGTGGGGTCAAGTTGGCAATTCCATGCAATCTATTTGTGATAACACTGTGAATAACCGTGATAAACTGGCAAACCTCTGCTGCTGTCTGCAGAAAGAAATTCGCATTAACCTATTAAATTCAGAGTCCAGTCAGAACCTCATAGATTTGAAACAGAAATTCAGAAATTTCTGCACAATCAGGTCACGTAGTTGCTGTAAGACGGCAATGTAATTGCAAAAAACAATCTTGCTTTTATACTGGACGATTCCCAGAATAAAACCAGTTGGTGTCCAATACTGCAAATCCTCATTGGTGCAGACTGACTCAGACTTATGTTGGAAATCTGTCTAGCATGTAGAAATCAGTTAGCAGTTATTTGGAAATCTTCACCACTCTCTCTGAGAGTGATTGCAGTCAATCCAAGGCAGACAGCCACATGTTTTTTGTAGTTACAAAGAGGTTGTATCCTATATTTATTCTAGCGAGCCATAAGAGGTATTCATCTAAAATATGATTTTTACAAGTCTTTAAAATGTACCATTCTCTGGCCTTAGCAAGACACACCTCAAGATTTCTTTGATAGGAGCTGCCGCTAGCATGGTCATACTGGTTTTCACAGCCTTATAGCAAAAAGGGACTTAAGTTTAGTGGATATTTGATAGATTTAAGTGCTCTGATTTTCTGTTCATATATATATATTAGGGGTGCAACAATACTCGTATTGATATTGAACTGTTCGATACAGTGCTTTTGTTTCGGTACGCATATGTATCGAACAATAAAAATTTTTAATTTATTTTATCAACTTTCCTTCTGACGATGCTGTCTGTGTTGAGCGCTCAGTGGATCTGCGCTCGACAGTGCAGCCTAGGCGGAGTAGTCGAACGCAGATTCACTGAGCGCAGGGCAAGCTAGCAGACAGAAGTTAAGCTCTCCTTGCAACATGGCAAATTGAACCTCCCCCACCCTCATTCAGATCTGGCGTTTGGAACTATTTTGGTTTTCATGTGACGTATGACCCTGAAGGTAAGCGCGTCATGGACAAAAGTAAAACAGTATGTTGGATGTGCCACGCAATGCTCAATTACATTGGTGGGAACTAGTGTGTTAGCGCAGTTAGCTCGTTAACGTGTTGAGCCATCCAGCCCCATGCACGGGGCGATCCGCGGTAGCTCATTTGCCGTGTTGTGGCGTTAACGTCATTTCAACGAGATTAACGCTGACAGCACTAGTGGGAACACAACGAATATGACTGCACATTTACGCTGACATCATCCTAGTGCAAAGACAAGTGGAAGCAGACAAAAACAACAAGCACGCATGCTACAAACTTTACCCGAGTCATTTAGACAGCCGTTAGCACATGATTCTCCTTATGGGGACCTGATATGTTTAATATGCTGCTGAGAATATAGCCCAGAAGAAGCGTATAGTATAGCTTTTATTTTGGAAAGAGCCATTTCTCTGTAATAAACTCTCTTTTCCAAAGATGAGTGATTTCTCGATCAGATAGATTATTTTTTTATTACTTTTGTTGTTTCAGCAACATTAAATTTAAAAACTGTACTTTTGAGTTAAAATATATATTTATAATTTTAATAAATGACAAATTAAAAAGGCATGAACATTTTTTTGTATCGAAAAAATATCGAACCGTGACACCAAAGTATCGAACCGAACCGTGAATTTTGTGTATCGTTGCACCCCTAATATATATATCACATCATTGCTGTGCCACTGCCCTTCAGAGACAGCATCAAAGTATTATTGAAACATATCATTTTAAATGCAAAGGCCACATTCACTGAGAACTAGTGAAGCTTGGGTGGAGTCAGATTGCTGACCAACTTATTATTTCAATTTGAAATTTGCATATTATCTGATAGAAAGAAGAGCAAAGATGGTTCTGACAGCAGTCTGTAAAAATGGGTACGCCAGCTGGTTTCTAATTGAGTACAGGAGCTGCATGTGGAAGTATGGGCTAAAACACTGTTTTGCAGAGTGTTGTCAGTTGTTTGGTTCATTTTTTTTTTCTCTCTCTCTTTTGATTTTTCAGGTATTCTGAATCATCTCTCTAAAATGCCGCAGGGTACTTTTCATCTGCTCCACACCTCTGCTTACATTTGCCTCAATCAATTTCCCAAATCTTTGTGCTCCTTTAGGGATGCGTTTAAACTGAATAAATGGCAAACCTGATTAAACCGCCTGATCAGGAGTGCGTTTTACAGAGGCAGCCACTGCATACTTTGACCAAAAGAAAAGAAGCAAAAAACTGTGGATATTCTGTCAAGGTCAGACACCGGTTGTGATCTCAAATAACAAATAACGCGGCGGTATCTTTTCACGTGGCTGACTTCATATTGCAAAACCCAGGGATTATATTTGCTGCTCATCAGTTTTTCTGAAACTCAGATTTTGGCTGAAGCAGAAAAAAATAACAATTTCATCCACAGCTTTTTGTTTAAAAATACGGAGGAAGGATTTACGGTCAGGATTAGGAACGTGGTCGTGTTAGTGCATTGGGAAAACTGAATGACATTTTGGTCCCATGGCTATATGAAATTCTTTGGCGTAATGAAAAGTCCAAATAGATGCAGTGAGGACTAGTTGGAGGTCAGTGCTTGGTCAAAGTCATAGAAGACACACAAGGCTCTTAGACCTTTATGCAGTCTTGAGGATGCCATGGAACAGTTTTAAAAGGTCTACCTGGACTGCATCTACTTTCTTTCAGATAATATCAGCTACATGGGCATGTGATTTCTGAGTAACATCGTATCTTCCCATTTTCATTTTAAATTCCATGTCGAAAGATGTCTAGAGGGTTCGCTCATGTCCTTTAGCATCCCCCCACTTCAGTCTTTTTCCGAACGCAAACATTTCTGCATAAGCTCAAAGGCTTTTCAGAGATGTTCAGGTGGAGTCTCTTTCCATCTCGGGCGTATTATTGGCTACATTAGGCCGCATATTCATGCGTCTTTCTTCGGGGATGTCTTTCTCTCTGTCTACCAATTTGATATACTGTGGGTGTACAGGGAGGAATTCCTGTGCCTGGTGAAAATAAAGGCAGATTTGCATTTGAAAGAGCGAGATCTGCAAGGTAAGGCAATGTCGGATAGCTCAGAGCTGTTCTCAGGTGTATTGCTGTCATTTGTTGCAGGATAATTGACATCATTCAGAGGGCTGCTGCCAGCAATATGTCAGAGGAGTTGTGTTTGCCTCGGATTACTGAAGGTGTTTTGAAAATCGATTGTAGGAGAGGCACATGAAAGCAGTTTGCATACTTCTGTGTGAACCAGAAGTGGTTGAGCTTGGCTGCTGGTTGAGCAGCAGGTCCTCCAAGAGCCTGTGCTGCTTGTTCTTGGTCTGTTTTTTGTTTGTCTTGAGGCCTGTACTACAAAGCGAGGTCAACTTACCCAGGGTGTCTTTCCGTTATCTGAACTCACTGAAGGCAATCAGCCAATAAGCCTTCACATGAAGCTGGTTATCAACTGGATAAGTTAACAGCAGCTTCCTTCTGCCTTCCTGTATGATTATATATAGTATAGCCCAGTGTACATTAACAGACCTACCAATTTCACATCTGTGTCATTAAGATAATGAGAATCTGATGCATCATCATCATTTTTAATGTAATTAAAGTTTAAAGGACAGTTTTAATTTTTATCCTTTCAGCTATACCCTCGGTGGTGTTTAACACTGAAAAATAATTTATAAGATAGTATAGTTCTTACTGATCATCAGCAAAATGCAAAGACGTTGAAAAATGTCTTGATTCTATTGATACTTTTTTTCTGAAGAATTGATTGGTACAGTAGGCGGTAATTTCATACGTCTTTCTCAACCTTTACAGCTTAAGTTGCCATGGATTTATACCTCTGTGAGAAGTAAGCCACCTTCGTTGTACAGAAAGCCCAGATTTAAGCCCATTTAGATCGGCTAACGTAGAACAGACAAACAATTCTCAGTCTCACAGACTGATAACTCATGACCTTTACAGTCCAGAACATTTGAGGACATCTTTGGGACATTACTCATTGAGAATGCAGCCAGTCCACTGTTCATCACATCCAAGTAGCCTCATTCAATTGAAGAGACATTTAACATTCTGAATGGCCTAAGTTGCTTCAAATTACAGGTAGTTAGCTTTTCATGCTGGACGTCCTTTAGTGTGACTTTAAAAACAGTAATTGTTAGAGACGGCACACTTTTAGAGTGTGTGGGGGTTTCTTTGCAGGCATTCAAAAATAGTAACTGTACATCAGTATGCCAAGGATGTTTGACGTAATTATTGGACTCTAAACATACAAAAATGCGTAACAGTTTTTATGACTCTTGGGTCCTTCTTTAAAGTCAATACTAGCCCCAGATTTTTCAGAAAGTATCTTAAAATGTATACTCATAATAGTACACTGTGTATGTTTGAAATAAGACACACAACTTGTCTGTGACATCATATCTGGAAAAGTAGAGCACTGGGTAAAATTTGGCATATACGTCATTGTTTTCTTGTAAAACTTCTCTACCTGGTTTAATGGTTACAGTATGATTATTCCAGTGCTGTAGATGACTAGATGTTGTGGTGCACTTTTTGGTGCACTTTTCCATGCAGCAAATAGCATACGCATTCCTGCTTTGCTCAAGCACATATTGATCGTGCTGCTGTTAGGTGTCTCTGTGAAGTTGCAGGTATTTAATAAACTAAGAAGAAAGAATCCAAATACCTTCAAGCAGTGACTTCACTTCCTGTTTTGTCAGACCTGGATTACACTCATAGTGAGACTCACTGCTACCTCTTATAGATGGATCTTGCGTGTTTGTGTCATGATAATGGACAGCAAGCCATGCATAGACAGGCTGAGGAGGGTGTACCAGAATTCAAAATCTCGCATTGCCAGCGATGGTCTAATGCTGCCTGTTGTAGTTGTGCTTCACGCTAAATATAAATAATTAGGCTTTGTGATTATTATGATTGATTATTAATATTATAAGTGATGCTTTGACTGTTTTGGTGCCTGATCCAGCGCTTGGAGCCCAGCACAGCACGTGGTTCATGTCTACACACTGTAGCAGCTGCAGTTCAAGATGCTGTTGACAATCCTTTGTAATTTTTTTTCCTTCTTCTTGTGGAGGAATCATTTCTGTTACTGGGTTAGTGTGTGTACACCCATAGAGGGATGACATTTCTTTTACACCGGCTTCTGTGTGGGTGAGGATCCCCAGAGAGAGCTAGTTTTACTCGGAGCTGTCCAATTTGAAATAGGAGTTCCTCGGGGGAAAAGCTGAGACCATCAGGAGCACTGACACCACCCCCTGCTTGAAAAGATATTTGAATTTAATCTCCTATTCTTGGTACCTTGAAGGGAAGCGCAGTTGCTCACTTTCGTTATGTTGTAATCACAGCTGCACAGGAGCGGCAGCCTCACTATCTCATGCTCCAATGAGTAGTAGTAACCCATACATTTTGCTTGATCTCCAAGTCAGCGCAGCTCACACTGAAAGCTAACGGTGTTCAATTCCACCCTGAACTTTGAATATTTCCACTGAACTCGGGTTGAAATATTACTATAAACACTATGTATGCATAGTGATTTGAACTCTGAAAATGTCAGCAACTAGGTTGCAGCACGGCCCCAATTTTCTTACCCTCTGCATCTGTTGGCAGGTCTGAGCTCCACTTGCCTTATCAAATAAATTGGACAGTGGCTATTTCCCCGATTGCCTCCTCAGAAAGGTTCTGCCTCACCCAAGGGTCTTCTGCTCATGGCTGTGGCTGATGGGAAAACTACTTAGAATAATTGTCCTCCAAAAGGACAGTTCCCAGCCATTGCTGTCACCTCCATATTGCACACAATGCATGTGACTCCTGTGTGCATGCGTATGTGGCTGAAAGAAAGGGGCACAAAAGGGGAGAAAGGGGTATTACTTTAGGTTATGTGTCGCAGTTTTTGTTCAACATGTGTTCCCTTCTGGCGCTGCCGTGCTATTGGAACACTGAAAAGCCAGACCAGATTTATTTGTAATGCGGGAAGTGAGAATTTTTGGCCTTGACAGCAGTGGCAATCCATTTTTGCCTTTGCTTTGGTCTATAGATTATATTAGACGACGTTAATGCAGTTCATACAATATGTATGGATAATGCCTTTTGACTCCAATCCACTGATGCCATCTGCAGTAAGTCGGAGCCTGGTGACGGGTTCACTAGCCCTTCATAACTGCTCTAATAATGCAAGTAAATCTGAAGATCTGCTTTGATGTTATCTTCTACCGCACACTAAACCCCTCTGACACCTTTATGCATAAAGATGAGTTTATTCATGAAGATTACTATTCTCTATTGAAGTAAGAAACACAGCTGTGTGTCTTCTGTGGCTCTAGAGGGAGATTTATGAAGAAACCTGTCATTAGGGTTATCTTGGCTTGAGGCTTTAAAAGTGTGTGTACAAACTCTGAATGAATCGGTGAATTTTTTACTTGACAAAAAAGTTAATAGACAGAATAAACTTGTTAAATTATGATGCAAATCTAGAAAATCTGCCATAAAATTGTGAAACAGAGCACAGAGGATCAAGGCGTTTACCCGTTTTCCGTTACCAGTGAAGTGACAATTCTGCCTTTTTAGCACCAACATCGTTTTCATTGGATTTTGGCAACCAAATGTCAGATTGTATGATTCACAGAAGTGGTTCAAACTTTGGGCCCATCAATTTTGGTGGACATGCAGAAACCAGTTCTAGATTAGGCAACAACATTGGCATTGTCTTGGAGGACGAGGGGAGGTTCCCTTCTATTTGTAGTTCATTTTCCATTGCAGTGCAACCAGAACTAAATGCCTTCTACTTTTAATGAATTAAAAGAAAGTCTTACATCAATACAATCTACTCAATCAGCTTGATTAAATGTGCAATTCTAAGTTGTTGAGTTTTTTTCTAGCAAGTGGTCCAACTGCAATCACACCTCAGATGCCTCCCTCCAGGGTTGCATTTAGCAGGTTCATGTCCAATCCATTTAACTTTCAGGCTGCCTAAACATAACAGCTTGAAACAACAGGCAGACAAATATCAGCCATTATTAAAACAGCATTTTGTTTGTTTTTGACGTTGTTCTGCATTGAAGAGGACACTGCAGCAGGCCAGGCTAGACCGAGAATTATGTAATAACAGTTGAAATATTCCACTGCAATCACTTTTTTTTTTGCAGTTGGCAGTGTGAATGAATTTGAATATGCTGAACAGTCACAGGTTAAAATGAGTGCCTTTGTCTCCTCTTCCCTCATTTGCAATTGCCGATTAAGTGTGAAAATGCACAATTGCTCCCAAATCGGAGGTTGAAAATCAGTGGTGACAGATGCTGCAGATGATTGCCCACGCTGCTCGTGGTCGACATGCACAGATTGCATAGCGGCGTGGAATTTCCAGAGGAAGACTTTGTAAAGCCCTTCAACCCTTTTAATGGGAAACCCACAGCAGGAACCACAGCATCCCTTTGATCTGCAGCAGAGACAAACAGACTCGGTTTTAAGTAACTGAGTTTTGAAGTAAGACGCTGCAATCCAGCCAACGCAAGTAGGGGCACGACTGAGCTTTAACCCTCTCCTGACACTGTAATCATCCAGAACTTTTCAGCGGCAACCGACATCACTAAGGAAAGACAGGACATCCCCCTAACAGAGCCCCATAATTTATTTAAAAATATAGATTTTGTTTTTTTTATAGAGGTCATGTTTTTTGTAATTATTTCATAGATCAAAACACTACTCACATCTAAATTGAGTTTTATTATGCTGGTAGTTAGGTAAGTCCCTCCAGAATCATCTCCCATCAAAACAACTAAATTATTTTCCTGCTTTCCTCTTTTTTTCTCCTCCAGTGAATTATTATCAGATTGGGCAGAATTCTGACTGCTGGGCCATAGTGAGTTGCACATTGTTGACTTTTATTTCAGTCAGAAATGACTGAATTACTCAGTCTGCTGATAAAGTCTCTGTTGGCCAAGCCCTCTTGCGTGGCCTGACCACTCTGTTTATTGTCTAAGGAGGCGTTCTTTCATCCGACTCCGATAATGAGCATTTGGGTTTTTTGCAGCATCGAGCATCACTCTGCCAACTCAACATCTGCAGCAGTTTCTCCTCTGGTCTTTGTGACTGACGACATCGTGCAGCCCTCGTATTGACATTGACACCTCTCTTGTCTCAGGGCCATAATGAGCGTGTTGCATGAACGTTTTTTTGGGGTGTTTTTTCGTTTTTACTGAGGGTATGTGTTTGTGTTGGAGTTAGTGGAGCTGTCTTGGGTGCTGGAATTGTCATAGGAACACAGAATAGAGATTGTGGGGACTTACAGTGCGGGGAAAAACACTTTTTCATGTGTTAGCCAGGTTTTTTCTGTCATTTGTGTTAAGTGCTCATTACAGCAAGTATCTCTACACTGCATTTCCCAAACTCGGTCACCTGTCAAACGTGTCAAAATGTCACATGGCTGAGCCAATTACTGTCACATTTTCATTTTCTTTTATTTATTGATCATCCTTTATATATTCTATAGACCGTACCTTTAGGTCGTCTGTCAAGCCACTGCACTTAAACTCTACGCCACATTTTTCGCCTTCATTCTAAATAAAACATACACAGGAAATATATTTTTTCCTATGTATGAAATGCAGTCCTCTCATATTCGAAACTCCCATTTCTCAAAGCAAACATTTCCTCCTCCTGTCAGTCTTCATGAGCTCCCTAATCAGCTTATTTGGAAGCCCCCCCCCCAAGAAAAAAAAAATTAGGTGGTGGCTAGTTCTTGTTTGCTTTGCCGCTGCAGAGTCAATAAGTTCCCACCTCATCAAATGTTGCCGCTCTGCCAGTGGATATGCACAAGGTGTCCTTTAGTGCTGGTTTTGATGCACTGGCCACAGCAGTATTGGACAGCAAGAGATAACGGTAATCTTCTGGAAAAGCAAAAAAAAAAAGTCACATCGCTTTGCACTCGCTCCTTGCTTTTTCCTGCTGTTTACGATGACACACAAACTATACAAACGATACTATTTAATTAAATTTTGTAAAAATTTGTTGTTTTGCAAAAAGAAAAGCCCTTACCAACAATAATTCTGCATGTTGAAAAATCATGCTTGGCTACTGTGTTTGGGGAAGTGAAGCCGAGCAGTGATTTGCAACCGTCTGCATGTCACTACACGTGAGTTATACCCGTCTCATTATCGCCATAACCCAGTGCATCACAGCACCGACGGCAGCGGACAAGATTCCAAGTATTTTATATCCAGGAAATGTGAACAGACCAGCAATATATATTCTTTCCTGTTCATTCTTTTTTTTAAAATGCTTTATGTAAAGGCTGAATGGTTAGTGACAAATGAAAAAGCTTTGATACAGTTGAACTTAAAACTGTAATACAATAGTGTTTTTAATTGTGACTTAAAAGTGGCTCAATGAGGTTTCAAAAAGCAGCAAGAAAGCTTTTTCTAGTTTTATAAAAACATGTCAAGCTGAAGCCGAAAGTTTGTGCACAGCAGAGTATGTAATTGAATTACATGTCATTGGACACATAAAAGCACCACAGCCACAACAGGCCAAGGACAGATAAAAAATCTGCACTTATTTTGAATTATGCATACCTTCATGGAATGGAAATTTGTTGTGTATGCAGTAGCACAAGTAGCAAAGTTATCTGCAAAGTGCCCCCTCAGAGGAACTAATGGAGCTTCTCCCTCCAGATGAGTGAGTGTGTAGGGGGGCAGGGGGGTCTATGGTGGCCAAATTTAGCAGTTGAGAAGAGGCCCCGTTTCTGCTTTAATGCAAAAGGGAGTGCAGCTAATGCCTCCGAGACATTCGAGTGCTGACATTTTAGTTGTTTATTTACTTCTCTGTCTTCATCTGTGCATCGCTAAAGGGACAGCCGCGAAGTCTGACTCTATCCAACGGGGTTTCGTTCACCAATGGTGGCGGCACGAGCGTTCCGTGGGCTGTTGTCACACCATCGGTGATCAAATGTTTGTTTACTATGTCCCACTCGGCAGCATAACACGCCACTTGCGAATGCCAAATACCAGAGTCCAATCTGTCTGGAGCTGGCAGACGGACAGGAAGGTCTTGGTCGTTCCATTTGATAATTTTGACAGGGAATTGTATCAGCCCTCGGTGAAATTCAATAACCAGAGCTGGGAGTTTGAAACACAGAAAACATTGGGTTGTGACATCACCACAGTGATGTCCATCGGGCCACATGAAATTCGGCAATCCCTCATTTACCCTGTGACACTGCAGTAAATTGTGTTATTATTACAAATAGGAATGATGATTAAACTGCAAAAAGCAAGACAGTAATAAACTCATCCTTTAAGAGAGCACCATAGCAACGCATTATGAAGTTTCCTTTTCAGTTCCAATTCATATGAAGTCTCAGCTGAACAGGGAATAAAATAACCCTACCCATGTGGTGTAATATGTCATCATCAGTCATGACATTTCTGAAATATCTTACCACATTTTTCAGCAGTGATTTTTAATTTGGTAAGATGAAAGCGTTACAGGCCGGGTTTAAAAGGCGCTGCTTTTATGTTTGATATTCAAAAAAAAAGTTTCATCAGTGGAGCGGTATTTACAAAGCCAATACAAAAATAAAAGAGCTGTACAAGATTGAATTCCCAACTATGCTCACAGCTTAAACTGCTTTACAACACACCTACGCTTTAGTTAAGATTTTATTTTTAAATAGAACATTTCACAGGCTTGCTGTTCTCTCGTATGAAAGAAGTTACTACGTGCCACATCAATGGTTGTTCTTGTTGACGTATGTTTTCACATAGAAAGATTGTGACTGTAAAGAAATGGCTGTAGTTTATGGTTTAGGCTTGTGAGGTGAAGTAGGAGCACCTCTTTCATTCAAAGCCATAGTGGGGGGGATGGGTCTGCAACCAGTTGGTGTTGAATCCAGTATAGAGAAAAAGGGTCCTCTCCCAGTGCACATGTCTGTTACACATGTTTGGGCAGCCTTTGACTGTGATGAAGAAACAGATTATGCCCGTGTTCAGGCATGAAGTATCACAATATACTTAATTTTCTGCTTCTCTGCTCCCTAAGGTCTTGTGACAGTTTTCACTCACAGCAAGCCACAAGCTGTAACATCTGCTCTTAAGTAATAACTTCACAGGGCAGAAAACAGATTTAAGATTTTACCATCTTGTTGTGATTGTAGACTACCTGCTGGGTATGATGGATTTATATTATCATTTGGATGGTGAGATTTCTTCATTTGAAGAACTTGTGATGTTATTTATTTAAGATGTGACCCAAATCTTCAGTTTATTCATTCTATTAGTATACAGAGCTTACGTTGTTCCAAAAAAAAGAAAGAAATAAAAATCAGTCAGACAGTCAGAACCACGATAGTAAAAGGAAGGCTTTATTTCTGTCTGTCGGAATTTATATATATATATATATATATGCAGGAAGACGGCAAATGTGAAATGAATGGAGTCAAGCACAGCATGACAAGAAGGAGCCGAGGCAGAGTTGTGTTGCAAAGCAGCTTGCAGATGCAAATTAAATGACATTTGCCAATTGGATTTATTGAAGATTAGCTGAAGTATCAGTATGCTCGATTCTTACTTTGAAAGTAGCGTGGCCACTTGAGATCCTTCGAGTGTCAGAGATAAGATTAGATTCACAACACGCTCTCACTCCCAAACTGTAAGATTTTACGCTAGGTGACAAATCATCTTTATGTTACGCTTCCGGACACCCAACACATCCTTATATTACAAGATCGAAAAAATTAGGAAACATGAAAACCGCTTGGAATGAATCTACACATGTACGTTTATTTGACTTAAATCGCTTTGGAAAGCACTATCTAACATCATTAAAGTGGTGGTTAATGTTAGGGATAAGGTTATGGATAGGGCTAGGGCTGGAATACATGGCTGGAGCGTCCGTTATTGCAGGACCATCGTTCAACTGGATTTCATCCGCAACCCATCGACCGCCTTGGGACGTGACAAATCGCCTCGAGAGTGAGAATGGTCTGAGCTTCGGTAATGAGCCAGAAATTTGTTAATCTGTGGCTAGAAACACTAAATGCACCTTTAAAAAAAGTGTGAGCATCCAGCTGTTTCAAAGAACTGACCCTTTGGAAAAGAAGCTATAAATATAATTTTTATAAATATGCATTTTTTTGAAGGAACAAATTTCACATTTGATGTCCCTTTCTTATTCTTTCCTATTGTAGCCAGCATTTCCAAATGCTCAAATGATGACTGGAGCTACTGTCATGACAAAAGTTACAAGACTGAGAGGACTTAATCACTGATAGATGCTGTAGTTGGATCTTTGCTGTAATTATCTAGCTTACTCGTCTCTTCTTTTAGAATGTGGCTTTATTTTTTGTGTTAATTGGCAGAGTACAGCGAGCAGGAACAAAGCACTGCTGATGTAACCTGAAAAACAAGCACTTATTGCTGGATTTTGGTTTGTTTGTTATGTTTAAGGAAAATTTGGGAGTGTTTAATAACAAGGAATGCTCTGTTGTTAACTAAACGTCATATTTATCACCGCGCTGCATTACTCATTTTCACATGGAGGAAATGAATCGGCTCAGTGTGTGCGAACAAGCAGCTGCGGTTTCAAATTTGTATCTGCTTGGTGATATTTCCCCAGTTTCTGAAGATTTTTGAAGACTCCCATTAAAAAAGTCTGTCCCTGGCAGGTTTCACACTCCCAGCTGTGTGTGAGAAAATCTCAAAGCTGTTTACTAGTGAACACAGACAGCAATGGATATCAAAGTGTTTGAGATGATTGATAAGATTATTGCATGTGTTCCAAGAGTGAAGCTATGATTGTCACTTGAGAGTTGCGGTGAATAGTAAGGGAAGCTCTACAGTGCCAGAGAAATTTGCAAGTGGTTATTGACATTTTTAGGGAGTTAAAGGTAAATCCCTCCTGGAGCAGCCCGTGGACATATCACTTATAAAGTTGTTGTCTAATTATTCCAAGGGGATATTTGGTGATCTTACATCATGTGTGGGGTTTGCTTCTGGATAGGCAGGTAACCTCGAGGTGTACAAGTTTTTTGGTAGGTTCTAAAACGTCTGTTTTTGGAAAAATACTGGCATCCTCGCAAGTACGTGTAACTAGTGCAATTAAAGTTTTAATGTGAGGCAAACAGACTGTGCAAAAAGTTTGAGTCTGTAATCATTCTGACAGTTTTTATACTACAGCATATTCATTCATGACAGTATGCATTATTATTAGGATGTAACTTTAAGTTTTTCTGCAGGAGATCCACAAATAAATAAATAAATAAACATACGAAGAATGTACATTGCATAGAAATGTATTAGATCACATGTAATTAACACAAGAAAATGCTAATATTTTATAAATTTGTTAAAAACTAAATCAAACAAACAAACAAATACTGAATTTTTATGCCCAAATTTGACACACATTTAATCAAGCATAGTCCTCAACCACTCAAACATTTTTTCTGTTCAAGAATGTAGCTTAAAAAATCCAGTTTAGCATCTTAATCAAATAATTAGATGCCTTGTTACCAGTTTTAAGGGCAGTTGTGGCATAAACCTTGGGTTGTTAGTTATAGTATGTTTGTTATGTAACCTGTAACTGAGAGATCTACCGTATACGTGAGAACACTGACAAATATAGTTGACTTGGATATGACAGCCTCATAGATTATGCTAGCTAGCAAACCTTTGCTCTGATTAGCTATGGCTAATATTGTAGATCGCAAACCTTAGTTATACATTTATACCTTTTATTGCTGTGTGAAATCGTCGCTGTTTAACATAACATGAGTTCAAATGAGACCTAGCAGCTGCGACGCTACAGTAGGATATTGTAGGCTCTTGTCACGGTCTGCCATTATGCTAATGCTGCTTATTTTATGATAGGTATCAAACAACAAAGGAAACAATGAGTAACAAAATATGAATTGATTCCATCCCATATTTAATCCAATTCTTTAAAATCGCCGTCACTACATATTCTGATGATGTGAAATGTATGTAGGTCAATATTTCTTCAGGGGGAAAAATGTGGTACTGAACATATTGTTGAGCATGTGGGTTGTTATAGCGATTAAAAGTAGGCATCTTTCAAATCAGTACTGTGTTATCATTAAGGCACTGTGCATTTCAAAGCACAGAAGTCTCTTGTTTTCCATGTACACCCACACACCAGCAGCCGTTTAAGCACATTAACTCTCGACGACACATGTTGGTATATGTTTTTGTGCCGTATCTCATTGATAGGAAGAATTTTATCATGTTTGCACATCCCTGCTGTAGCCACACAACTTCCTTTGTCTGATTTGTGCTGAATGAACCTTTTTACAAAGAACAGTCAGATTCAAGTAGGCTGATCTCTAGGCTCCTCCGTTAAAATTGGATGTCACTGTAGAGATTTAAAGAGCGCCTAAAAATGCATTTTTCTTAAAATCTGTCTCATTATGCTGTAGAAGAAATTCCACTTTTGTGACTTCTCTGCCCGTGGGGACATTTTGTTCAAATGTCTTCAATAAATACTCTTTAAGAGGGCCATTAAAGAAAAATTAAAGACTTGCGAACTATGATTTAATCCCGGTTTGCATATTTTATTTATTAACATCAGCCAGTTTGAATAAATTGCAGTGTGTGGCAAGGAAGTTGACATGATTTCTGCAGCGAGGGTCATGAAGACATCGGCCTCCAAAACTCTTAAGCACACAATTGATGCAATGCAAAGCAAGCTGCAAAGAAGTACAAAATAATGAGGAGAAGGATACATTTGTATTTGCAGTGCCTTTTAATCATGAACAAGATGAACTACACAGATACTGATGAATGCATGAACATCTACAGAAACAGAATGATGATAGAATTTTTGTATTTAAATATGCAAATTATAAATACATGCTAATTTACATACATCGCCAAAACAGATGTCTTGATATTGGCTAAATCCACATTCAAAATTCTTCTTTCTTTCTATTTTTTTGACATATTAGAGTCAATTCTACATTTTTTTAAAATCACTACTTGAATTAAAGAAAAAAAAAAAATGTCTGAAAATGCGTTTTCAGACAAAATATCTAAACGCTGTGTTCTCATATTGGAACAATGCATTTGGGCTTTTCTGCACTTTATACTTCTTTATGCTAGTTTTAAAAAAAAAAAAAAGATAAAAGAAAAGTACCACTTTCTTGATCCAGCTAATCCCGAATGTACTCTGTTTATCTGGGATTGTCACTAGCAGTACACCCAGCCTGAGGCTTGGTTTGTGCCGCCTCCTGGAATCAAATCGGGGGTCTTTTGTTTACATGGCAAATGTGTTAACCTCCACATCAGGGGTCCAGCTAATCCCAAATGGCTAGGAGAAATTAAAAATGCATCCCATACAAGAGCTCAACTCTCAGGAGGTTAAATACATTTTTATTTTTACACATATGCAGATGTCTCCAATGCTGTAGTGTTTAACACATCCGATTCACACATGCAGAGCTGTAACGGCACCACGTGACAAGGGAGCAACCGAAAGTAGCAGTATGTACCACAAATATTGTGTACCTTGGGCGTTTTCTTTTCTTCAGTCTGAAAGATGGCATATTGGAGGAAAACTAGTCCAAAATCTCAGAACACACCACATCATGTTTTTCCCCATCATGGCTTACGTTAGTACTTATGTAACGTTTATAGCAGTGAAACCTCTACACTATATGAAGTACACTGCAAAGCCCCTGCTTAGGTCATTGTGGTATCTGTGTGTTGTGGTCATTTCAATCTTCAGGACAGCGCTCACTATACCCCCGAACACAAGTCAGATTTGATAACTCCAAGGAGATCTTACAGGCAGCTCAGAAATCCAGCTTGGAATGTGTTTACCAAAAGCTCTCCTGTTTAGCAGTCCGTCAGCCATCTCGAAGTCTAATAGGTGTTGCCATGGCAGAAGGCATCTGTGTGGAATGAGTAAGTAATAGCTCTGTCTTAACTGAAGTGGCTCACACTGCCTCTCCACTTTCCCTGTGTAGGAGCAGCAGCAGGGCTCACGCAGATTCTCAGAATTTGGGCGTGCGCTATTGCTGGTTACTGCCTTGCAGCTTTTCCATTTGTAATGCTCTTTCATTAATCAGCATTAACACCGTTCCACAGGGAGCCTGATTCATGTGGTGCTCCCGTGGGTAGTGCTTCATCCCCTCTCATTTGTGGTGCAAAAATGAAGCAAAGTCCGTGAAAAGGACTGTCTGATGAAAAACATCGATACAGCACAATATGCAGGCTTTCTCATAAGGTGATTAATATGTAGTGGCTTTTATACGCTGTTGGTGAGTGTAGGTTATGAATACAAATACGAGTATTACACGTCAGGGTTGCATCCTTACCAGGAAATGCGCTGGAAATGGGTCTGCGGTACAATAATCTGTAATTATCGTCCTTTATGATCAGTATCTTTACAAGCTCTGCTAATAAAGTAGCAACTGGGTCACCTCATTTAGAGAGCGTCAGAGGGTATTACGCCTCCCCGTTTCAGCTCACATCAAAGGCAACACACCCGATCAGGATGGTTTCTTAAACGTTACATATTTCTGTTTCATCTCCCCTTGACGCACCGTGTCTGATAATTACTGTATTTTCTCTAATGTGTGAGATTTGATGAAAGAACAAAATATGAGCTGCAATAGCAAGAAATATTGTTTTGAAACAGAGTGTAAAATACACCGTCTTTGATGCAAGAATTAACACAGCGCTTTCTTGTAGTTCAGTAATTACAGCATCTGTCAATATTGCATCTCGCATGCTCGTGAATCATTATTCTTTATACAGCCCTTCCCACACACAGTCACTCACAACAAACACGAAAAAAGTAAAGTATCATTTTTTTCAAGATACATTTTTCAAATATATACTTTATATAATCTTGACTTAAGATCTACTTACTAGCTTTCTCCCAGCTTTCACCCTTAGATGTTATCAGTGATCGGACCTGCTGAAGTGCAGAAAGCCATGCCTGACCTTGGCTTCTGTGGAGGCGAGCATGTGAAAAACAAGAACATGTAGTCTGTAGTTTGAAGCAGAGCCTGGATTGTACAAAAAAGAGTGATCTCAGGCAAAGTGTTGCAAATTCAGATGTCCTGGAAAAAGCCTCACCCTGTTACGTTTTTGTACCTCGGTCGAACCAAACTTAACCACAGAGAATGCGAACCAGAAAATGGTCGTATGAAAGATTTTGTAAGGGTTTTGTAAGATCACAAACGCAGTGTTTGCAGAGTGGTGGCAGTAGTTTGTATCTTTCTCAAACTGCTGGCAACCACTGCAGCTTGCTAGCCAACAATACAGTCACTATCCGGTCGTTAAGTCTGACGTCACTAGCCGTGTCTGGGCCTAAACTCCGCTGCAGGTCCATATATCAAACGATCACTATGGCATTACTGAGAGTTGAAAAACTGTCTAAAGTTTTTCATCTTTAATAAAATGATCAGCGTTCTGCTCTACCAGGTGTAACAATTGAGTTTAACATCCAGGCATCCATGAAAACGGAATTTATGACATTTAACGGAGTTAGAAGTTAGCAGGAAGTTAGCTCGCTAGCTTCTATCTAAATACAATATAGCATGTCCTGACTGCGGGGTTTTGGAAACAAATTAAAACGTACAGCTCTGTTATCACTTCCAGCATAAATGAAGACAGAAAACTAAACAGCAGTGACATTTGTAGGGTTACTGAAGTTTGGCTAGCTGTAGCTAATGATGTGCTACGTGACCGCTAGCGACACAGCTATGTTAGCATAATATAAACAAGCTAACTTTTTTTCCACTCGATAAAAGTTACCGTGAGTGTTCTCAGTGGTCAGGAACAAATGTAATTGCATGGCAGGATGTTGTAAAAGGACCAAACTTCAGCCAGGAGAACAACTGAGATAATCCATCCACAATACGAGGTTAGTCATTCATATACTGCTGCATGGGCTGGGCTGTAGCTACATCCTAAGGTTTTAAAAACTGAGCTTAAATAAATGATTAGCGGTAATAAAAGCCGAGGGAGGTCAACAGTGATCACTGACTGTTTTAGGAGCTTTTTGAGATTAAATAGAAGAAAATACAAAACATTAAACATGTTAACAACACAAAAGCCATATTAAACGCAGACTACTTTAGGCCCGGAAGTAGGATTCGTCACGTCATCACTTAACGACCGGATTGGGTATTCAATACAACCCCATTATGGGTCTTTGTAGACATGTGACCACAAACCGGGTAACATTAAAAGTCATTTTGTCCATCACCAGTCATGGGGATGATGTGGGATCAATAAGGCCCCAGTCATACAAGCTGAGAGACTGGTCATTAACCATCTGGGAACCACTGTTCTTGAGGGAAAAGGGAGTATTCCCCATATGGTTGTGAGTGCTTCCTGGAGGTTAACGGCAGCCACTGGAAAAATAATTGCTAAAGTCCCAGTTACACAGACTGGTCAGTAATCTCCATTTTTCCCCAGTGACCCGCCTGTCGCTGGGAATACACATTTTCCCTTGTGACTGGTGGTTGCCAGATGGTCATTGACAGGTCGGAAGTGTGTGAATAAGGCCTTAGTGAATGCCTAGCAGATAGCTCCTGACAAAGGCTGCCTGTGCCGACACGTTAGTCAAAGCAGTCAAAACCCGTAATCATCCATAACTTGAAGCATCAATATAGTTTAAACAGTTTTAAAAAAACAAACAACAGTCATCATGAGCGGGAAACTGGATATAGTGAACAGAACTGTTTGTACAAGTCTGCAAACATGTTTCTTTGTGCTCTGAAGTTGGAGATTTTGACATGGGAGTCTAAGGGCTTTGAGATTGGGCCACAGTTGGATTGAATGAAATTAGTTCAAACATTTAAATAACTTTTATGTATTTAAAACCATTAAAGATAAAAGATAATCACTGTAATTAGTTTAATACTATAAGAAGAAAGACATTTTCTGCATGGGCTGTGTGCCTAATCTGGTTAAAGAGGGAGGAACTTCAGCTGGAAGTCAGTTGCTTTCACAAATCATGGATGAGTGGTCGATGCAATGAGCGCAGGTTGGTGAAGCAAATGGAAATACCTCAGTGGGACTTCAGAATTTTTATCTGTCAGAGAAATAGATGCAATGATCTGATAGATGTTGCAGGGGCCTCAAACTTTCAAATGGAAATGAGACACTTGGGAGAAAAATATGATTTGGGTAATGCTTTCATGGAGTCTGTCCGGAAAGAGATGTTTGTCAGAGTGATGTCATGATGAGAAGAGAAAAACAACAGTATGTTTCTGTAAACACGGGAACAATCATAAAGATCACCAGAATTTTACTTTAACAGGAGAGCAGCAAGTGGCAGTAACATAGTCCTAAGCAGAGTGACAACCAGGGTTTTAATAGTTTTGCAATTTTCATTAGTTTTTATTTTTATTTAGTTTTGACTTCAGATTTTCAATTTTATATCAGTTTTAATTAGTTTTTACCAATTGTTTGCTAGTTTAGTTTAGTTTTTATTTTTTTGAAAATCCTTAGTTTCAGTTTAGTTTTGATTAGTTTCAGTTATAGTTTTAGTTGTGTTTGCAATAATTAAGTGTAACAAAATCCCAGTTTCATCATATCAGTCATTCTCTTCTGCTTATCCTTGGGTATGTTGCTATTCCACTCTACGACCGGACGTCGTGTCTCGCAGCTGGAGGATCACATCCACCTATTCTTTAAATATAACAGAGAACTGTAAGGCATATAAGTATTGCCAATAGCTATTTGCGCAGGGTGTTCGTATGTTCGTGAAGAACTTTTTAGGCAAGTACCGTATGTACGTGTGCTCGATCATCCTGCTGCCGTACTCTTTGGGAGGGTTGGTGTGCCCTATAAGGTACTTTGCCTTCTTGTGACTTTCGGCATTTAGGTGTGATTCCCTAAAATGTCCCTCATAATTTGTCTCTTTCCACTACAAGACACTTGCTTTATCCAAAACACAGTCATATTCAAAGTAATCCCAAATTGGACTCTGGCGTCGACTTTTCCTGACATGATTCTGCGCGTGGACGGAGCAGCAACACAGACGACTCGACTAACGTACTGCCACCTGCTGGCATAATGAGACAGCAAGAAAAAAATCTGGAAACTAAACTTCATTTTCACCCTTGACTATTGTATGACACGCACACATCAATGAAAACTAAACACATTTTTGCTATAAATTCAGTTAATTTTAGTTAGTTTTGTGAACACTCATTACAGTTTTAGTTAGTTTTCCTTTTTTGTTTTTTTATTTTATTTCCGTTAACGAAAATGTTTTTTCACTTCTAGTTTTCGTTATTTCGTTAGTTTTCGTTAACGATAATAACCTTGGTGACAACCTCCTAAAACTACATAATAATATTACATCGTTATTTATTCTTTTTCACAGAATACAAAGTATTTTCCGAGCATATGCAGGCACATTTTCAAAGTAGACTAACATAGTAATGAATAGTCTAGAAGACATAAAGCACAGAAGCAAAAGCCAAAAGCATTAATAATTCACTTCTGTCTTGTGTTTCATGAAAATGAAACCATCAGATCAATAATCTGTAGTGGCTGCATTTGTCTAAGAATGAGCTCTGGATTTTTTCCATGTTACATCATTTGGGGCATGGCTCTGTGGTCAAATAACCAGAAATCACAATAACTGGGAAGACAAAAGCTTCTTTAAAAAGAAATAACAACTAAAAAATTCTCTCTGTAAACACTTTAATGAAATATATCGGTAAATTCAAAGGTGTCTGCTATCAGACAGTGATATTTTGTAACAACTCGCTAGAAAATGTAAAAATGTCGCCCAAAAAGGTTACCAATAGCACGAGAAACCAGGTGATCTCAACAACTGATGGGTAAACTATGACTAGAAAAAGGTCTTAGGAGCTTAGAAACAAAGTGACTTCTTTAAGTTTCGTAAAGATGTTTCGCTCATCCAAGAGGCTTCTTCAGTTCTAAAGCCAAATAGTGGAGAGTCCCAGGTATTTAAACCCTAGTGGGGGCTGTACCTTAAGAGACTCGTTGACCCTCTATTATTAAACATGTGCTTCATCACATGAGCTAAGGTGTGAAAAAAGCGTGGGTCATTATCACCAGTGGTTTTGAGTGAAACCACTGTGAGACCTTGCTCCACCCAATGTGATTTATTGAGGTTACCTGATGCAAGATGTGAGTGGGAGTTGAGGAGCCTGGGAAGGGATCTCAAAAGTGGATTGTAGGTGCAGACAGTTAGTATCGTAAGCCGTCCCCTTTGCTCAAAGATGTTCACAGTGGACATAGACGGCCTCTTTCACGTCTCTTTTAAACCATCTGTCCAAAATGTGAACACTGGCATCCTCAATAGAGTGACCTTTAACCTTTAAGTGCAGATGTACAGCTGCATTTTGTCCTGTCTTATATACAGGCCTGATTTGACACTGGTGACACTATTGAAGGCAGGCTATACAATTTTAGGTTTAGTTTGGTGAGACGAAAAAGGAAGTGAAACCACAGGAGTCCCACTTAAGTAAGTAAGAACAGGAAATCAGGACAGCATGCAAAACAGAGGGAGAGAAAAACAAGGAAACACATGAGACAAGCAAAATGGAAACATTACAACAAAAAAAAAAAGAAAGGCTGTCTGTTAAACCAAAACAAGGATCAAATCTTGGGGAAAAAAACACACCAATGGCTGCATCAGGAGCAATTTTGTGTTTCCGTTGTTGCCCAAAGACATGCAGAGCAGGGGAGCTGTGGATTAAACCATCAAAATACCTTCCAATTAGTGTGCAGTCTGCTCTAACTCCTGGGTCGCGGACCATCCTGAAAGAGCATGTTGTCATTTAAAAGCAATCCTGACTGCACAGACCCACTCACTTTTATTTTATCGCAGATCATCTTTCAGCATTAAACAAAGCATAAATCTGCTGCTGCAACTGGAAATCATATTACTTCAAATATTTATGAACTAAATTTAAATACTGCAGGACTTATGTATACTTCAAATCACAACATTTTACTGGAGAAAAGGGAAACAACTGTGTCGCATGTTATTGTAGCTTTACTATACCATAAAATTCAAGAGTTCTACCCATTTATGTAGATATTTATGTGTTTACTGCGTTAACTATTTCGTCTCTCATCCCTTATTTTCTTCTTTTGGTATTAGTTGTTGCTCCGGCAAGCACGCACAATCCTTGAGCAGATGTTGGGGCATGTTTTTGTATAGCTGCAGCGTGCTACAGCTTTATGCATTTGCATTGTCTTATTTTGTATGCATCTATAGCCTCTGCACATCTGGTTCACTGTGTATAAAATCTCTGCAGATAATGCAGCGTTATGAAGGTATATAGAAGTGCATGCACGTGCAGATTGGTTGGTGCAGCCATGCGTACATGACTGTATGTGTGGATGAGTAGGATTGCGGATGTAGATGTTTGGAAGATGCACACATACAGTATGTGCATTACATTTACTGTTATTACTTCTTTGGCCCTTGGGTTATTATGTAGAATAGTTTTGGAGATGGGGGAGAGAATGGTTTTATTTACAGAACTATGTAAAGTTCTACAATATTTATCAAGTGAACTGTTGTGCATGTACGTGTAAATATTATAAATAGTCTTAAAAAATATCTGAATTCATTTTAAAGCCTAACGGGGGCGGTAAAACACTGCAGTGTTCACAACACTCCACTCAGTACACTTTAGGGTCTGGCCTTTTTAATGTGAATACCTGAAATATTAAGAGGCAGCAGGGAGTATGTTTGGTTTCCAGGTTCAAACATTCTTCCTTGTTGCAGTGTCCTGGAGCAACAAACAAGCCAAAATAAATAAATAAATAATCATCTCAAGGACTCGTGCTGGTAACCTTGACCTATCTATAAAGTGTGTTCTCCCTGAAGAGCTAAGGGCTAAGGAAGGGAGATTGCACATGAGACTCAATCAACAGTTTTTAGGAATTTTAAAGGTGGCTTATTTTGTTTTAATGTAAAATGCAGTTCAGTAAAAGCTCAATGGTGTGTATGAACTTTCTCAAAAAGCAGGTGAACCGAAGCTTGTGGCTTTCAGGTGTTAATTCGAAATGAATATCCAGTGGGTTCAGTAAAAAGCTTTATAGATCTGATTTTGCAGAGAGTGTAAGTGAGCACTCTGACCTGAAGTGCTCCTACCTTTCTGCTCTCATGTATCACTGCACTGTCATCTTCATTCATCTTTGTTATTGATTCATCTGTGGAATTGCTTTTGCCATGACGCAATCCAGGGAGGAGGCCTGTAGCACAGAGAGGGTATCCACCTCTGACCTTGCACATAAATCATCCCCCTTAATAAAATTGACCACCTCTATTATTTTTTCTCTCTCGCCATTTCCTGCAGGGTCAAAGCTAAAAAGGGGGTAAACCTGCTCCAAACCAACTCGAAGAGCCCCCAGTGGAAGGTTGAATGGGAGGTGCAGTCTGGCGCCAAGCATTCCATCACCACCATCGATGTGAACAAGAACAAAGCAGTCAAGCAGGGGTAAGTCAACAGCCCTGGGCCTAAACACACTGGGTCTGTCTAACCAACTACTGCCGCTGCAGCTGTTGATTTCTGCTCCTGCTCCAGCTACACAGAGACGGTGGTATTTGTCTTCCTTAACTATGGACAAAAGATCTATTTTCCTTTGACTAATCAGTCATAGTTACCTGATGAAAGGCAGCTTCTAAAAGCATATGCTCAGACAGAAGATAAAACACACCATTGTCCCAGTGACTAAAGCACCCTCTGCCTTATAGGCCAAAGTTAAATGAATGAAGATATTATCTGCTTAGTCTCACTACATCTGCCGTCAATTTAGTTTACGTGGAGAGATGAGGTAGATGATTGTGACTGCTGGCATTAAAATACCTTTGAGATTAGATCTTGTCTGAGAGCAGTAATTACACCTCAGGCTTCTCAAAAGAGTAAAAACACCACCCAGTCGTGGTCCTGTGGTGTCTGACGGGATAGTAATGGACTCTGTGTGGCCAGATTCTATGGTAAATGCAACTTGGTAAATAAAGTAGAGCTGCAAAGAGATTTGCAAGCTTAATGCAGTCTAAACTGCATACAGCTTAATGCATTCGTTAGCATGCGTTTAGGAACAGCCTAATTGATTTGACCGGTAAATGGAGGTGAACCGTGTACGGGATGCTCCGATAACTTTTCTTCCACGCACTTAAAGGTCCGATTTACCGAAAACAATTCAAACTACAGTATGAAATGAGGCCCTGCAAAGAGGGTTTGCTGGTTTGTTTTAGTGCCTGCGCGGTGTGTTCCTCTGTCTCAGTACAACAGAGGTAATAAGTAATTAAGCTGAAATTTGATACTCCAGTCAATGAAATGCTATAATTAAAAAGCTCAACAGGATTTTGTTCATAAGCGATGATAAAATGGAACGTCAGGTTGTCAGGTGGATTGGTGCGTACAGGCCAGCAGTAATGCAGGGATTGCACTAGATCAGGCTGGTAGGGAGAAGAGAACTGAGCTGAAATTAAGAGGTTTCAATTAGATTAATGTTTTAACACCAGAGCCCCAAACATTACAAAACTGCTGGGGGGGGTCATTCTGACCCCGCCCTGCAAGAACAGAAGCAAAGCCAGAGAAGAAATCATTTCTTAAAGAAATTAAGTTGTTAGAAATATGTAAGATTAAGTTTTAGGGCTTTTATTATTTTTACAAATGATTTCGTTACAGTTCAGAAAGGTAAAACTTATTTTAGCATCCACTAATAACGGGTACAGCAAACAATATAATAACTAACACATCTGAATAATTCAATTATTGCAGATGAAGAACATTATGAAAAAGCTAAAAATGAATTTTACATAAGGTGTGGCAGGCCTATTAGTTACGCTAATACAAAGGAAGTATTAAAAACGGAGAGCTTGCAGTGAGCCAGACTGAACCAGTCGGTGGCTGCATTTTAAACCACAGGAGGCTACAACAAAATAACAAGCACGTTTTAATAGATCTATCATTGTGAAAGTAGAACAGTGAGAGTTTATGATGTCATCCACCTCCTCTAACACCAGACCTCATTCAGCATCCATGCTGTTCCTCCCCAATCTGCAGCTCTCTGCCTCATCAGCTCTGCTCCTCAGGCCTGGGTGCCCTGCTCCAGATTTCACCTTTTACTCGTTCAGATTAGCTCCCCCCCACTTCTCTCCAAACCCAGCAACCCACCCGGCTCTCCGTGCATCCATCATTGACTCTGATCCAGACCAAATATATAACAAAATAAGAGGAAAATAATACAACTGAAATTTGTTACAGGCAAGTGACCAAAGATCCGAATCATATGCAATAACAGATAATTAGAAGAGCAACATCAAAAGCAGTTACATTGGCGAATTTTTCAGTCCTTTGAAATGGACTGAAAATCCCCCCATCATGAGTCATCATGAGCTCTGGGTGGTAATTGAAATGTATCTGTTGGATAGCCGGGCTCAGCCTTAGAAATAAGATGTGGATGATATACACAGTGAAGACAGTGTACCAAAAGGCACTAGCTGAGGCGGTTTGGACATGTGATTAGGATCCCGCATAGGTGCCTTTTCCAGGAGGTTTCGGGCACGCCCAGCAGAGCTGGGAGGAGATTCCAGGGTAGACCCAGAATACACTGAAGGGATTATATCATCCTCCCTGGGAGTGTCTCAGGATTCCGCAGGAGAGGCTCTAGGAAAATGTTGCTGAGGAGAAGATCTAGAATATCCTTCTTAGCCCGATGAAAGGAAAATGAAAGGAAGGAAGGTCATCATTTCTTTGGTGTTATGGTTCTAATGGAATGCATTTGGCAGTAGAGATTCTGGGTTTTTACAGAGTAATCTTTAAAAACTGTCCAGGAGAAATGCTTTAAAATAAACCTAAAAATCTATTTGCCTCATTATTGTTTTATTGGTAAAAAATAAAAGCAAAAAATCTGAGCAAATGCACAAATATGTTTAATTGCTATTAACGTTGGGTGCACACACCCTGTAAACAGGTGCTTCCACAATAACACAGTGAACATCCATTATGGGTCTTTACAAGAGTGCAGTTCTCCCAGCCTGCAAGCTTGATCCACTGAGGGAAAGCAACTAAAAATTAGCAACTATAAATCACGTTATGTGATGTGTTCAATTTATTAAGACCTGAAGGACTGGGAGCTTGGCTAGAGACGTTAGCAACTGCTGGTCTATATATTGGCATCCCTGCGGAGTCCTGATGGTTGGGAGGAGGAAAAGAGCAGCAAGGAAGAAAACAGAATAACCTCACCTGAGAAAGAGGTCCACCATTTCTCTCCTGTTTATTTCTTAGCGCCTCCTTAGCGACAGCCGTCCTTGCTATATTTAGTGACCCGTGTCATGTAGTCTTTGCTACCCTGTCACCATGTGGGAAATGTCCAGTTGGGGGTCAAGCATGGACAGAAAAACAGTGTGTCACACTGCATTTTCTCAAAAACCAAGTCAATTGAGTGGCCACCTAGAGCAAAACCAGCAAACAATGAGCCTCTAAAGTCAAGCAGTGGAGTCGGGGACTCATGCCTCATTCCCATAAAATCGATTGAACATGAGCTTGAAATCCGTTTTATATAAAAGGCGCCCACGCCATGCTGAAAACTGTTGTGAAATTCATTCACATTGCTTATATTTGGGGTTGTGATTTTTTTTACGATGGTATTTCCAGACAGTTCGAACACTAAATTGAACTCAAAATTACTGATATGCTTTATTAATTATGTACTTTGTGACACTGGCAAATTATTTGTATTCCCAAAGTCATTTCATAGATATAAGAATACATGTCTTTAAAAATGATCGAAGAGTTAAAAAAAAATAAGAGTAAACAAAAATAACTCTCAAGTTAATCAAAGCCAGTATCTATCTATCTATCTATCTCTCTCTCTCTCTCTTCTCTCTCTCTCTCTCTCTCTCTCTCTCTCTCTTGTATATATATACATATATGTATATATATACATATATGTTGTATATACATATATACATATATGATATATATACATATATGTATATATATACATATATGTATATATATATATATATATCATTTATAAACACCCAGCACGCCCCTGCGGGCGGTTTATCCTTCAAGCTCGGGTCCTCTACCAGAGGCCTGGGAGCTTGAGGGTCCTGCGCAGTATCTTAGCTGTTCCCAGGACTGCGCTCTTCTGGACAGAGATCTCCGATGTTATTCCCGGGATCTGCTGGAGCCACTCGCCTAGCTTGGGAGTCACCGCACCTAGTGCTCCGATTACCACGGGGACCACCGTTACCTTCACCCTCCACATCCTCTCGAGCTCTTCTCTGAGCCCTTGGTATTTCTCCAGCTTCTCGTGTTCCTTCTTCCTGATATTGCTGTCATTCGGTGATATATATACTATATGTATATATACATATATATACATATATGTGTATATATGTGTATATATATACATATAGTATATATGTGTATATATACTATATGTGTATATATTGTATATATATACTATATGTGTATATATTGTATATATATACATATATGTATATATATATATATATACATATATGTGTATATATATACGTATATATATACATATATGTTATATATATACAATATATACATATATGTATATATATACATATATGTATATATATACATATATATACATATATACATATACATATATTATATATATGTATATATATACATATATGTGTACATATATGTGTATATATACATATATGTGTATATATACATATATACACATATACACACATATACATATATACACATATACACACATATATATATACACTATATACACATATACACATGTACATATATACATATATATACACGTATATATTTATATGTATATATATACATATATATAACATATACGTGTATAATATATACGTATATATGTATATATACGTATATACGTAGTATATACTATATATACGTGTATATATATACATATATGTATATATACGTGTATATGTGTATATATACGTGTATATATATACATATATGTATATATACGTGTATATATACTTGTATATACGTGTATATATACTATATTGTATATATACGTGTATATATACACTATATGTATATATACGTGTATATATACATATATACGTGTATATATACGTGTATATATACACATATATGTGTATATATATTATATATACACTGTATGTATATATATATATATATATACTGTATTATAGTTATATATATATATATATACTATATATACATATATATATATATACATATATACAATATACACACACATATACACACATATATGTATATATATGTGTGTATATGTGTGTGTATATGTGTATATATGTATATGTATATATATACACATATATGTATATATATATATGTGTGTATATATCAAACTGTTGGCTTGTTTGCCATTTTCACAAATGTGGCAAAGCCGCTTTGGCTTTTTTTTTCTTTTATGTTACTACTGGGCAGCATGACTCATACAGAAATTCAGGAAATTTGAATACACAAGTCGTTCTATCTTGAGACAGAAATAGCATTTTGACAGTGATTGCTCTTAATCTAGGAGGACAAAGATTTGAGATTCAGCCCTGATAATCAGCCTGTCTGTCTGCTGGAGTTGGCATGTTTCCCCTGGGTCAGAGTTAGCTTTCTCTTTATGCTCTTGTTTCCTCCAGCAGTCCAAAGACATGCGTGTTAGGCCACAGTGACAGAGGCTTAGATGGACCAGTCATTGACCCACAGGTAATCGCCAGTCACTAGGGAAAAGTATGTATTCTGCAACCAGCTGGGGAATAGCTACTGGAGGTTACTGATAGTCATTTGCGTGAATTTGATTCAAATAAGCAGAAGATGCTGCACCAAAACTCTCCTTGGCTGGTTGCTGCAGTTACCAATAGGTGGCATGGAACACACTCTCTGAAGAAGTAAGTAAATGTGACTGGTCTCTATGTCTGTCTAACCGGAGCCTAATCTAGTGATTGCAAGTGGTTGTCAACTCCTGTGCCCATCATAGTGCCATAGGTTGGACCACTTGTAACCTGTGAAAGCAGAGATTCACCATACCTCCCTACAACAAGTGATCAAGAAAGTGAATGAGGTCTAATAACCATTATTACAGTGGTCTAAATTATGTCTTAATTTGCAGCTGTGCTGAACTTGGGTCAACTAACCCAAACTAGTAAAAGATGTCTATTAGTGAGACAGAAAACAGCATTTTCTCATTTAATTTAGTATTGACTACTCTAAAGTAAATGGATGTATTACATGTTTAGTTGCAAAAATACAACTAAATTGGCATTACTTCTTTCATTCTGACAAAAACAAACTGACAAATGTTGCCATACAACCTGGTTACATGTATTTTAATGGCGTCTTTTGGGAATGACTTATCACGCCCACATTTCTTTAAGCAATCTTTTTTTATTCTATTCTGTTATGACTAAAGGAAGTCTGCTCCTTCCTCTTTTTACTTCTTTGAGCTAAATAATGAAAGTAGGTGAAAATTTCTTACATTTTAAGCAAGACTCTATGTGCAGAAGCCTAAGACTCAAAGACTTTACAGTAATGAGCCCAAAAATACATGAATACTCAAGACAGTTCTTTCCCTAATCACCCAATTAAATGTGGTAATAGGGAGAAATCTATTCTGTTTTCTAAGTTCAATAATTGTTCTCGTTCATATGTTTTGTTTTGTTTTTTTGGTTACCACTAAGCAAGTCACCAGTCTCAGTCAGACACATGCACAAACACGCACTCTGCTAAAAACACAAGCATACACACAGCAGCATCATTTTGCATCTCATTGGCGAACACATCTGAGCACCAATTCGGTTTGAACATCTGGTTTTGTTTACTCAAAATTACCTGAATCTGAGGAAATGGGGTGACAATGTTTTCCCTTCAGGGCGCGTTGTTGATCTCTTCATCACTCTCCGCTCTTTATTATTCTTTAGCTGTCCTCATCAGCTCGCACTTCAGCCGGCGCTGGAATTAGTCAACATATTTCTTTGTCTGTAACCCTCCATCTGGAACGGTCCCGTTCTAACAGCAGCTCGTTGATAACGCCACATGAACCGATGCATTATTGATCGCGGTCAGTGGGTTTCAAATGAATAATGTTCTTGAAAACACTGTGGCAATGCCTCTGTCATTTAATAAGATGTTTCTTAGTTCAGTTTAATAATTCAGGGTTAAACAAGAGAAGCAGGGAAAAGACTCTGAGAACATTTTTAAATGCCAATATTGACTCTTAACAAAGGCTTCAGGAGGACAGGCGAGTACAGTGTTTTGCAAAGCTGCTTCATCGTCACTGATGTTTGCCCGTTTTTGACTCTGCAAAGGAGAGAAAATGTGTTTCTTAGCACAAAAGGCGTCCTCTGTTGGCCTGTGTACACAAACTGTTTCCACACTCAAGTAAGACTCTTTCAATGAACACAATGCACGGTTTACTTTGTTGGCATGTTTTATGATCCAGAAAAGTGCTTTTTCCTGAGATGTGGGGAAAAGCAGCAGCTGAAAAGCAACTCAACTCAGTTTTAGAAGTTTTTAAGGCCCCAAACTTTAGCTGTTTGTTGGTGTACGTGAGCATTAGGGCTTTTTAAAAAGTCCTTTAATAGAAATAAAGAAACTGGATTACACAAGCGTGTCATAGCTTGTCGAAGGCACGTTTTTCCACCCGAAACCTGTCATTCTAGTCAAACAGCACATGTTGAAGTGTTGTTTTAAATTTTAAGCAAACTTTGACTTTCTTTTAAATGTTCAAAAAGTCATACTTAAGGGCTGTAGTGCCATTGACTTAAGCATGAACCATTTTCAACTCTTTGTTCATCGTTTTTGTTCTCCTGCTTTTGTAACCCTGCCTTGCAGCGCTTTGATCCAATGAACACTCCCTGTTAATCAGTTCAAACAGACCTTTGATCAAAGAACGAAAATCCCCCTGAGCTCTGAAAAAGCCCCGAGCTGCAGCTTTTAAAATATATACTTTGTGCTATACACACAGAACATCATTAAGTTAATGGAGACAAGGCCAGACTTTCTTGAGCCATGGTTTCTCCCTTCATTTAGCCCTTTGGTGTGAAATCACACATTTAAGATTTCACCGCCCACTAATATTTAAAAATGCCTTTGTGTTGAGTTTTGTGACTCCATCATTAGCTCAAGTGAGTCATCGTGAATAATTGCATGATAGCGTTAAGAAGGGGAGGTGTCCATGGATCCAAAAAGTCCATCCGGGCTTCCTTTTCAAATGGTTTACATCTTCAAGGAGTCGCTGTGTGGAAGCTCCGACACTATCTAGTTTGACTTTTTCATCAGTCTGCTTTTTGTACAGCTGCATTGTTGGACTGTAAGTCCACTTCCCGAAAACCAGTCACATGGTTGTGGTACTTAATATCCCGGACGAGGCTACAAATCACAAAATGTATGTCTTAAATAATTTGGTAGCACTTTATAATAATTTTACACCATTAAGCATCATTAAGTCATTAGTAAGTGCTTAAGTCATCATTTATACAGCATTACTCCTCCTTAGTATTCTATTAATAATACAGATATTATTATGACAATGTTTTTGTGATTACTGTTAAGATGATGTAGCGGCAGCGGTAGCTGTACATGGTGTAACATTAACAGATGGATAAACATACCTGTATTTATAAATGACACTAAGGAGGAGGAATGATATATAAATGATGAATTAAGCACTTATAACATATAACATAATACCACATTAATATTTTTTTATGCCTTTAGCTTTTGTTTTGTATAGATGCTGGTTTAAAAACTAGAAAAACAACTAGCTTAATTATTAGTGTAACTATTATTACTATTAGTTTCTCATTTTTCCTTTTATGTATGTATTTATTTGTCTGTTTTTAATGGGCACACTGTACATTAGTAACAGACCTGTAACTCATCAGTATTTCCTGGCTGGATAATAAAAGCAAAATAAAAAAATGGATTTATCATATTAACATACAACATTACACATATTTAAAAAAACAACAACAACATACCAACGATGGCAACAGGAGGACAAAATCATCTCGGTGCCCACAGAACTGATAACTGATTAATACAACCATATCTATAAAGGGCATTTAAATGTTGTATGTATTGTCTATAATATCAGAAATAAGGCAGTATGTTTAGCAAAAAACGGAGTAATCTCCGCGCCTGTAAAATAAAAAAATGACGATGGTTATTTATTGAAAACCTTTTAAAGTTCTTTTTTTTATAAAAACTGTAACAGGTTTAAACCATTTAGACCATGTTGTAATATAATAATGAATATGGGAGATGTGTGGACATGTCGTTTTGTTTCTATATAGAGTCAGCCAGAATAAATGTAATAATAAAACGTTTTAAAATTTAAGACTCAAATTAAAGTTTAACTATGATTCGCAGGTATTTGTGATCGTCTACAGCTGGAGTTTGTCTCCTAAAATGTAAATGCTAGGTTCCTCCACAGAATGGCCTCATTTGGTGAAAAACACACACACTGATTTGGATCCCAATTAAAATTGTTAAAAAGTGTTATCTAATGAGGTACACTACACATACACAGTGAGTTGGACGAGTCTGGTTTGATTTAGTTCAGCAGGAGAATTAATTAGGGCTAATATAATTAGGTGTATGTTGTTGTGGTGGACGGGTTACAGCAATGGGAAATCAGGGCATCAATGCAGGACAGTGACAGCACTGACATTTCAAAGTGAACCATCGGAAAATTGTAAACGGGAGAAAAAGTCACATGAGTGGGTCTGTCGTGCAGGAAAAGTAGCTAACGCACACGGGGACATTCATCGGATGAAGCCGATTGTTGTAGAAAATGTGTACCAAAACACACTAGAGCTGATACCTGTTCATTGATTTTCTTCCACTTATCTAATTCAGGGTCATTCAGGTGCCACCGGGTGAGAAGCAGGGTAAACACCTGGACAGGTCCACAGTCTATCACAGGGCCAACACATAGAGACAGACAACATTCACACCTATGGGCAATTTCAAATCAGCAGTTAACCTAACGTGCATGTGCTTGGACTGTGGGAAGAATCCAGAGGACCCGGAGAGAAGCCATGCAGGCACAGGGAGAACCTGCAAACTCCACACAGAAACACCCCAGGTGGCCCGTGGATTTGAACCAGACCTTGGCTGTGATTTGACTGAGCTGACTGTGCATTTCTTTGCTTTTAAGATTATTTTTCTGTCTGTAATACAGCCAAGCAGAAAATGAAGTGGCATTAACTGGCAAGACAAAACTCTAAAGTGAAACATTAATTTCATACTCTGGAGTTGTTCTGTGGAGTCACGATGCAGATAACAGCAATGTAAGGAGGCAGAGAGGCCATGTTAAGCCATGTGGTAACAGATAGCAGTGCCATAATTCCTCAGATCTGCTCTGTGGATTCAGATCTAAAAACTAATGTCATAATGTCAAGTGAATCTACAGCTCCTTTGAGTCAAAAAATCCGAGCTTTTCTTCTGCAGCTCTCAGCTACAGTTTCATATTTTGCAGTTCACTCTCATAAAAAAGAAGTATGCCCTCTAACCTAAACCACTGTATTGTGAACACCATTTTCCTTCCCTCCAGCATGGTGGCAGGCAACATAGTATTGAGCGGCTGTACCCGCACTCACTCTAGTGGGCTGTATTGATGACAGTTTGAGTGTGTCACAGACAGACGGAGGTGTTTGTTTTCACTGAGTGATGTCGAGACAAATAGGCTGAGATCTCATCTCGGTGTTCCTGAGAGGAACCTTTTGTGGGCGGACGGTTGTACATGGAGTTTGATCCAGCTTTCATTAAAAGCCTCTCAGCTTGAATGCTGGGATGGCTTTCTGCTTTTTGTGAAGGACAGATAGCTACTGTTTCAGTTTTCGCTAAAGGTGAGGCTTGGGTGGGATGATTCTCGCAGCAGCTGGAAAGAGAATTAATTTGCCTCTTCACCACCAGCGAGATTGTTTAATGTTAGGCTTGTTGAACCTGAGGATTACAAGCCCAACATGTAGAATTTTCATAATAAGAAGGCCGCTGTGGGTCTTGAATCGTTGACGTGGTTGTGATAGTAAAAAGATAAGCAAAAGTTTCTGGTAGATGGAGGCACAAAGGGTGATGGTGCTCAGATAGTTTGTGTGCATGGCCATGAGAACAATCAGGTTACCTACCAATAGCGATTGATCGGTTAGAAGCAAATCTGCAGCCCATTTAATGACGTCTATTCCAAAGTGAGAGGCAGAACAGAATTTGCAATCTCCTTGCACAGACTCAACACTGAGACCTTTGGATAGAAGGAGAAAGCTGGCAAGATTAGGGAGCAGTGATTGGTTATTGACAAGACCCTTCTCTCTGTTTCATTTAAAGTCAATCCCTGAATAAGTCGTTGTATATGATAACTTAATAAAGTGAGTAGGAAAACCATTAGAAAACTATTATTTCTCAATAATGCCCCCTTTGACACTCATATATAAGTAAAGGATATAGGAACATTTAAAAACATCTAATATCAGGTTTTTTCTTTAACTGTGCACTGTAATTACAGTACATGCCAATTATTTTGTTCCCTGCCTTTAAGATAGTTCCTTATTTTTCAAAATGTAACCATATCATTAGTTAAAATGAGAAAATTTCAGCACGCTGTCTGCTGATGGCTGGGATATGTGTTAAGTTCCAGTGCGAGACCTCGAGAAATACTGCTGTCGTGTCTGAAATGTTACCGTTAGAAAGTGCTTTAATTTTCCAAGAAACCAAAGAAATTTGTGACTGAGTGCGTGTTTCTTAAATCTAAACTTAAAGTTAGTAAGAAAAACAAAACAATTAGCATAAAAACACAAATTCACACAACAGCAACAACATGCAACATCCTCCCTTTCTCTCTGCAAGGCGGCCAAAGTAGTGCTGGTTGAGAAAGGGAGAAAATTAAAAGGAGATGCAGTTAAATACTGAAAAATAAGTGCCAGTCAGAAACTGGGTGGATCCAGAACACCAGCTGAAACACTGTGAGCTGAAGATCAGTTTGAACCGGTCGCAGCAGGTGGCCCCGCCCCCTACCTGAGCCTGGTTCTGCCAGTGGTTTCTTCCTGTTAAAAAGGAGTTTTTCTTTCCCACTGTCGCCAAAGTGCTTGCTCATAGAGGGTCATATGATTGTTGGGTTTTTCTCTATCTATTATTGTAGGATCTACCTTACAATATAAAGCACCTTGAGGCGACTGTTACTGTGATTTGGCGCTGTATAAATGAAATTGAATTGAAGTTTTTGGATACTTGTACTTGATGTTTTGATATAAAAACATATAAAAGTATCTCTCTCTCTCTCTGTTCTAAAAGTGTATCCTGATTATTTTATATGACTGCTTTTCTACATGTGTTTTTTGCTGTAATCGGTATATTCCTAGTAAATGTTTGCTACATTTGAAAATATACATTTTTATATCATTTTGTCAGATTATTGCTGTTATAAATACTACAATTTACATTGTAATTTACTTGCCAAGTAAAAATAAAAACCTGATATCTGGATATCCCTAAACAGACGGTAGAGTGAGCCAGCAATATTAGCATTCTGCTGGTTTGCATGAGCAGAACGGGGTGGAATAATGACCCAATCTAAACTCATGTTTCAGTCTGCTCCTATGACCTTTAAGATTCAATAGCATTGTTATCTACCTTGTATCTGTCAGGAAATCTGATGAAGACAGTGAAGGAGCTGTTTATGATCCCGCCGACTGAATGAAAAGTTGCAATAGGGAGTTGTCATCATCGACTATGGCTGACAACTCCTGAGCTCTGCTGAATGCGCGACATTGATTTGACTAGAGCAAAAACCAAATCCTAGAGCCAAGATTTTAATCAGAGGTCTTGTCCAGGGCAGCTTTGTGGCCATTGACTCACTGATCCAACAACAAAACTGTGATCAATCTTCAAACAGTTCCTTTCTATTCAAGAGAGAAAAAGTTACGGCCTTATTTTGGAGGTGATCACCTGCTTATGTATATGATTATATGCAGAACTTATATATATGGTGTTCTATTGAAGGTCTACAAAAAGTTCTACTTACAGATATGTAAATGTAGAATCGCTTTGAGTGAAGAACAAATACTGAAACTGCGCCATCTGAGAAGTATCTATTCAGCTCTAAAGCTCTTGGCTGCAGTGTTTCTCACGCTGAAGTCTTAATGAATGCATTATTTCTTCGTTTCAACTCAAGGGTAACTCGGGGACAGCGTTAAAAATAAATTAAAAGCAGTGTGTCAACCACACACTAAATGACATTTTTAATAATTAAGCACTATCTAGTCAACAATTTCATCACTGAAAACGAATATGCTGCCAGAATGTCTGCTTATGTACACTCTCCTGCGTTTGAATGAATATGTTGCTATGAGTAGTGTTTGACATTTACGCTGGGCTCTGTTTGATGGCTGTCTCCTTGCGGTCTGGCAGGGATGTTGTGGGCAATGTCGAGGTGATGCAGCTGGACTTTGAGATGGAGAACTTCACCAGCCTCTCGGTAACCAGAAGGATCAACTGGAACATTGATTATAAGGGACAAAACCCGCCACCTGATTCAGAGAAAGTCGTGACAGAACTGACGGTAGTGCAGCGGGACATTCAGGCCATCATCCCTCTGGCCATGGTGAGTAATGACAAATTCATATGGATGTAATTTTTTAAAATTCATATTCATTTTATTTTACTCAATATTATTTAATTTCAAATGCTGATCAATTAAGTAATTTATAGTTAAGCTGTTAGTGAAGGTTTCTGCCTTAAGCCTTTGAAATATAACACATATTATGTGGTCACAAAATATTTTTCTAGTAAAACCATCACTAGGTCTGATATTATGAGCCAAATTCTGTGTGGACTATTACATTAGCCATTGTGTGACTTCCACAGAAGCAGAATAATACACTGGTTGGTTTCTTTAAAAGCTCAGTACCCTTGTGGAATATAACTCTGACAATGTGTTAGTGCTGCAACATGCTTATGTAAGGCTCTGAATAACAGGGACTCATTTCTACTACAACTAAACTCTAAATACAGTGGAAAGAAACACAGCTTTGGTAAATAAGAGCCAGTCTGTTATATTGCAAATGAGAAATACATTATACTCTAGATATTTTTGTAAATACTTGATACCTATTTCTAAGTACTGGCACACAAAACAGATGTTTCACTTTGTTACTGTTAAATAACACTAAAATATCGGCTGTTACAGTCACCAGTATTTTACGGGACTGCAGTGATTTATTTAAACAGGAAGAGAATGTGTAGAATAGAATAATCTACACTTTGGAATGCAAACAGTTACAGTATTCAGTTTTGTTTATATAAAATGTTACATTACTGTACATTTCCTGTGTTTTTCTAGCAATTTTTTTGCGAGATTAGTCATTTAACAGTAGCAAGTAACCGTACAGTACAAGATTTTTACGTATTTCTGAAAAGTCTAATAGCCATTCACTTTCTACTTCCTTGCAAACCTGACTTAATTTTTAATATTTTATATTTTTTTAATATTATTTTTCCTTTTAATCAGCACACAGTCATTCTTCAGCAGGTCTAGTTTCAGTATACAATGTGTGCAGAGCATTCTGCACACAGACAGCTTGCCATTGCACATACATCCAATCAACACCTACACCGTCTGCAGCGACTTACTGATTGTTCAGAGCCGACCAGTCCAAGTGATACTCCATTACTCTCTCGTTCTGGAGACGCGATCATCAAAGTGTCAGCTACTTCATCTTCATGACTCCTTATGTTCCCTTTTGAAGATGAGCTACCGGCAGTTATTAAGCGTTAAAGCTAAAAATAGATGTTTGACAAGACAAAGAGGCAAGAGTCAGCCAGCCGACAGTTGACCAGGAAGCAGTGCTGAGAACATCCAGCTACACCTGCCTTTGTACTTAACTCTCTTGTGGTTTTGGCGGAGTTGTTTAGCGTATTGAAATCCGCTATTTTGCCAGTAATGAAACCGTATTTGTTCATGGCGCATAATACAGCAGACTGCGTGGAGCAGTAAATGTCTAAGAATTGCTCAAAGCTTTTTTCTGAGGATGTTTGCATATTCATAGGAGCGAAGGCCATCAACCCTTTTTCAAATGTTAAGCTGTTCCACCAGTACAACGTTAGCTAATGTTTTCTCTTACAATACAGAAAATATGCTTTTAAAAATATTTTAAGACATAAGAAGGAGCTCTACACTGACAACTCCTGAGGCTTTGTGCTTCTAATAACAGCTCTTGGTTATCTGTTATATATTTGCATAATTACAACAGTTCTGCATCTAAAGCTCCATTAAATATACTTGAGCTGCAGTTATGACTTTGTGTGCTTCACATCTGTTGCAACATAAGGTTCGCTTAATATCTCTGGGCTCCTTGATATTTGGGATTAGCATGCATCTTGCACCCAGATGTGTTTCGCTGCATTGCAGAAATAGATTTCTGCCTATATGGCTTTGCCCTGTAAAATGTGCAATCCAAACCAGGCTGCATGGAAGAATTTGCCACCTCTACTCTCTCCTCACTTGGTCGAATTGTTTATTGTAATGGCTTTCAGTTGCAGTTGCTAAGCGCAGCCATCATGTAAATACTAAAAGGAAGCATTCTTGTCATTTTACTATTTTAGTTGTTGTGGAATTTCATGGCCATCGCTAAAAATACTTCCCTGCTTGTGTTTTCAAACTAAAATGAAGAAAATGATCTGTAACAAATTGCACAATGAGACCAGTCAGGCTTGATCAATTTAAAACGTTTTCACATCAGTGGAATTTAGAGTGCTTCCAATTAGTCTATCAAGGATTGCTTGTTTTTTAGGTTTTAGCCTAAACCTAAAAAACAATTATTAGCAGGCAACATTTACTATTTCCAGATGTCAGGATCCAATATGGTCACCTTGAAAAAGGAGAGTATCTTGTAGATAGGCTTTTTTTTCATATCAAAGAGTGAGAGTGATGACCCTTCTGGTCCAGATAGAAATATAACACACTTTCAGAACCGATGATAGAAACTATGCAAACTGAAAACAGGTGGGTCTATCAGAGCAAAAGGAGAAGTCCAACTGATCGTCGCAGATTCTTAAGTAGCTTAAGTTTAGCTCCTCTCCCCTTGAAGGTCTCCCCCTCAGGCAGCACAGAGAGGCTTCCAGCTCCTCTTCCAGCCGTGTTTAGACAACTCTGTAGAGGTCCTGTTCTCACCACTCACGTGATTGCGTGATTTCACCATGGACATCAAACTTGTGCTGAAAGCAAACATCAACTTCTGTGTCAAACTGACACAACCTTCATGTCGAGGATCATTACCGGTGATGAGAGTTGGGTCTCCTGCTATGACCCAGAGACCAAACAGCACATGCCACTAGCAGAGACTGCAGTGTCCAAGCCCGAAGCCGTCACATTAGGTCAAGAGTGAAAGCAGAAGCATTTTTTTTTTCATCTTTAAAGGGTCGAACCGTCACATCTGTGATAACGACCTCAGCTTTGGGGCAACCTGCCCCATTGCTGCAGCTTTGCTTTCTTACCCAAAATTATGCTAAGGCTAAATAGCTCCCATTTCGACACAATGGAAGAGATCCAGCATGCATCATAATGCAGAATACTGCAAGTGGTGCAAAAGTGCACTGGCAGAAGTTCAGGAACAGGACACCATAAAAGAAGTTGAGGCAAGTTTTCATGAAACTTTTTATTTGCCGCTAGTTCCACATAGTGGTGATTGTTTGTGTTTTCAAAGTCGCTGTGGTTATTTGGGGGGGACATGAGTAATTTGCTGGCTATGACTGATTGATGGTGATGGTTATGAACGTTGAATTCTCAGCACCGATCTGACCCTGCAGCAGGTGCATGTTTCTCCAGCCCTTAACAGGAACATCGTCTAGCAACAAAGTATAAACAGGATGATTTTATGACCAGATTGCAGAGTAACTATCGCAACAAACATGAACACCGCTGCATATTTATCAGTTCAACCAATGTGTCCCAAGGGCTTTTTTATTAGCATCTCTTTGTTGCCCAGGTCAAGGTACTAAAATATTTAGAGCGGAAACTAATTATGTTAAGAGTACAATGGTCAAAGAAAAACAACTCTAATGATATAACAAGAGTCTGACTCTGATATTGCACATCTTTCTTCATCTTCTTCATTTTCCTGTACTCATTTTAAGCTTCGCCACAGATGCAGATCCACTAGCACTTTTCAGCTGGTGGCAAACACCCACTTATAGCCTGTAGAACAAATCGGCTCTTTGTGAAACTGTGGATATACAGAGGCGGGAGGCGGTTCTGTCCCTAAAATACAAAAATGATGCTTCTTGTGTCACAAAGCGACAGAGATGAATGTCTAGAGTGGAGTCACGAACAGCGAACGAGGAGCGAGAACAGCAAGGACGAAGAATGAAGAAGAGCGTCTCACAGAGAGGTGGACGTCCCCGGGTTGTGTGCTAACTACAGCTCACCCGCTGCCGATGAGAGGAGGAAGGGGGAGGAATTACTGGTGAATTTAAAGTGTCAAAAGTGAAACAATTCCAGGGTGGTAAGGTTAAATCAACCCCGGGGCTTATTGCACATTTTGAGCCGCTATTAACACCAAACCACTAAAGCCCTCTTTCACATGACTTTTTTTTTAAGAGCGAGAACTGGCAGGACGATGCAGAGGAGGGAGTAACAGTTATGCCAGATTCCCTCTTCCATTAGCTGCTCTCTGCCACAGCATCGACCAGATGTTAAATAAAAAATGATGTTTTGTGTTGCACAAACTCTAGAGCTTCAAGTCATGTGTTATTTTCAAATGTATACGCTTGTGCATTTATAAAGACACACATCTGGCAAAAAGTATTTGCTTACATTATTCAAAGGCAGCTAGAGATGGTAATAGTTGAGCATTTTTTGTGGACTCACACGCAAAGTAAACTCGCCTCATTATTCCACAAACCCAGACCTCTCTGGGCATTTGCAACTAAGATGTGTAGAAATGGGTTGTACAACGTCTGTAATCACAACTTAGAGGAAACTGACATTACATACACACACATAAACACACAATCGTCTCAAACAGAACACATTTTATAAAGTTATAAAATTGTAAAACTAAATATTACAGAATTCTTTTTTTTTTAAAAAAAAGGTTATTTTTCTTGATTTATTTGGTTAAATTGGGAAACGTTCACTAACAGGGGACCTGTTATGCTTATTTCCAAGTTGACAATCTTATTGTTGGATTCTACTGGAATAGATATGCATGATTCAAAGTTGCATGATGCCAGATCTGTCTTCTGGTTGGTTCAATTCAATTCAAAATTTATTTGTACAGTTGACCAAAGTGCTTCACAATCAGTTAAAAACAAGAAAAAACACCAGAGAAACAAATATAGATAAATTAGAAACAAATACAGATAAATGAGAAGACAATGAATTAACAATTTAAAAAAATAAATAAAACATGCCTGATGGTTCTCATACTGAACTCGAATTAAAAGCCAAATTAAAAAGTGAGTTTTAAGACGTGATTTAAAAGACTGAATAGACTCTGAAGTAGGAATCTAATCTGGCAGATTATTCCAGAGTCTGGGTGCTGCTACTGCGAAGGCCTGCTCTCCTCTACGCTTCAATCGAGACCTTGGTTGTGCTAAGAGACAATCTCGGTGCTCTTTTGGGGTCATACATGTTGAGGAGTTCGTTTAAATAACCGGGCGCCATATTATTTCAAACTTTAAAAGTAAGGTTGCCCCTCACAAGCAGCACGTGGTCTTGATTTGATACAGGCAGAGCTACAGTTCTCGGATGACGTTTTTAGAGATATCCTCTTTAGCCCAGTTGATATTTTTTTACCTGGGCCTAATGATGTCGGGTGCGCCAGTTTGAGTTGTAGTTTTGTGCTTTTAAAGTCACAAAACTAATCCACTTGTGTTCAGTAAGATGACAACAGCATTTTTAATGTTTGCCGTGGTGTATTTAAAAAACGGTTTCACTGCTTCCTGAAGAACTTGATAAATAAGTGAAACGATAGCCGAGCAAACTGATGACTGATCGTTGTTCTCTCTTGAATTTAGGTAAGTATAATTAGAGATCCCATTGCAGCACACATTTACTGGTAAAGTGTCTCGTGTTTTGTAATATTTACCAGATGCTGGAACAGCAAGGAGAGCTTAGGGAGGATGTCTTTCAATTAGGATTGTCCCCTAGAGTCCAGTCAGTTATCCAAGGTGGTCTGGTGTGCTTTGCTTCCCATAAATTGGCCCCACACTCTAAGCTAATAAAAAAAGGCTGCTTTTCCTGCCTGATGCCTTAACTTCAATAACAAAAACAAATCAGTTCTAATGCTAGAATTTGTTGAACACATTTTTTTTTATTATTCCAAACAAAGGGTCTTTGAAATAGATTGTTTAATCATGGGGTTTTACTGGGATGAGAACATATTTTTGGTTAATACAACTGCTAAAAAGCATGCTGTTCCCCTAATGGTTCAGATCATTTTAAAAGGATATAAATGCATGTGGATAATACAGATACAAGGAATAAGGTACTAGCAAGAAACTAATATAGATTTATAATAGAGGTCAAAGAGGACCTAATAGACTTTTCTTTAAATATAAAAGAACAGAAATAAAAGCTTTTCTTTAAGCTCCACTCATGAATCTGTTATGATGCTATAGTGAAGGCATATCTTTAATATGGTTATCTCTGTGAGCTACATCTCACCCACTGGCTGTTCAAACCTTCTGTTTTTGAAGGGCAGCCAATGATGATTTGAGCTATGTGACATGGGTTGAGTGTGCTGTAGGTATAAAGGGATGAACTTGGTCTGCAGCAAATTTGGGTAGGCTGTGGTGTATGATGCTTATATAACCTGAACATCAGGGGCTCAAAGTGCTCCAAGATAATCTTATATTGTCCAAGTTTGGTGAGGTGATGTAAATGTAGCCTCAGTTTCGTGTTTTAGCTGACAGGAGCTGTACACAGTGTGGTCTTCTGCTACTCTAGTCCATCGACTAAGACATTTTGTGCATTCAGAGGTGCTCCTCTGCATACCTTGGATGTAAGGAGTGGTAATTGGAGTTACTGCTGCTGGCCATTCTCCCCTGTCCTCTGGCATTAACAAAGCAGTTTCTCTCAGAGCAATGCCGGTCGTTTGGCAGTTTCTCTTTTTTGGTTAATAAAATTGGCAAAAAGCAAAAGGGTTTTCTATCAGGTAGCACTCAGTGAAGTTACTCTGTTTTCTAACTCTAGTCAAGAAAGTTCTTGAAAGTTCTGTACTTGTTCTTTTTTTGCTACATCAATGATTCATGATTGAACTTTGATGGAAACGCTCACTGTTAAAGAAATGATACTATATATATATGCGCTTGCAAATCCTATTTCGTAGAGACTAAAGTACCTTGCTCTTTTGCAGTCTTAGCTGTCAATAGTCAAGACTGCAGAAGTTTATTTGTTAGTCTGAAACCCAAATAAGGACGCTGTGAATACTAGTCAAGCTCTCATCCAAATGAAGCACAAATTCTAAAGATGAAATTTGTTAACAGTAAATGCAAATTAACGCCCATTTCCACTATTTTTGAGCGGGCTGGTATTATGCAGGGGGCTCTGGTCTTCCCTCAGGAAATGAAAGTTATCGGGTATATTTTTATGCACAGATTTGTACTGTTTCTGCTCTGATTTAAAGTGGAAATGTCCTTACTAATGTAAAAGAAGACAAAAAAAAATCATGCCCCATAAAAAGTGACAGTGAGGCTGTCGCGAGTTGTATTAATTTCAAACATTTTCGGTTTTGATTAAAAATGAGCCAGCAGACACACAGGAATGACTTCCTTTTAATTCTTACTTCTGTCCTCTTTTGTGTTTGCCTTGGTCTAGATCTGCGAGTCAGAGTGTAATGAGTTGACAATTCTGTCTGATAGCAGACTGATTTTATCTCTGGTTGCGCCTATCTAAGGCATGAATTCATTTTATGATTAATTTAAGAACTGCTTGTGTGCTCACATGTGTTCCAGCGAGATTTCTGCTCATGTTCTGGGATGATGTTTGGGGTTTTTTTCTCTAGCACTTATGTTCATTTTTTTGAGGGTGCATGAAAACAAGAGAGACGTTAACTAATTAGACAGCAAACTAGCAACAACACTTCTAAACTTGAATAAGAGTGTCCAACGTGTGTGAAAGAAATGCCTTAATATAAAGCCGCCCACTCCTTTCCCTTTCTGCTTTCTACATTTTTCCTGTGTGCACCAGAGAAGAGGCAGCTGAATAAAACCTATGGAATCATGGCACAGATTTGCAGCTGTATCAGTCAAAGAAAGGAAACATTAAAGATTTCTTTCATGTATCATTTTCCTATTTTTTGTCTTTGTGTATTTGTTGTTTATGACCAAATCAAACACCATCCCAGCAGTTCGACTACGGTTGACAGATTTTTGATAATATGGGCAACTGAGACATTGTCAGTACATTTCCCTTCGCGCCCTATGCTGATTCAAATTCTAATTACCCTATACTTTCTCTCCTTTACCCGCATGGCTGTTGATTCAAACTAGAATAATCATGTAGCCTGTTGAATGGACAACGAATGAACAAAAATGGATGCATTAGGCCTGAATAAATGAGCTTTTCTGTCATACGTCCTCCCATTAAAAGCTATTTTAACACATTGCTCTGAAATCTCACACTGACAGCAGCACTTTCTCTCGCTTTTTCCAGAATAATTAGGATTTCAGTGACGCATCCAAGTGTGCCTTAGACTTGTGTGTTCCAGCTAGAATTGCATAAAGGTTAGGTCCGTCACAGTGCATCAGTACAGTAAATGTCTTGTTTGTCTGAATTTTTTACTTGAGGTTCTACAGAATTGGGGGGGGGAAAGAGGTGGTTATTACTTTTCTGTCCATTTCATCCCCATTTGGAAGAAAAGTGTGCAGAAATAAAAATGTCAGTTGATGAAATCCAATGAAAGACGTCTCAGTATAGAGTAATGAGTTCTGCTCCGCCACTGAGAGTATCACCTAGTAGGCACAGGAGCCCTGATGGTAATGGCTTTAAATGTGGACATGAGTAATACTGATGAAATATCAAGGAAAATCACTCTCTGCCTCTCACTGTTTCGTGAATGCCATGTCTATTTTTTGTCTCCGTAGGACACCGAGATTATCAACACGGCCATTCTGACCGGACGCACTGTGGCCATTCCTGTCAAAATGGTCTCGATTGAGATGAACGGGGCAGTCACTGACGTCTCGGCTTTCGTGCAGTGCAAGTCCTCAAATGAAGACATTGTTAAGGTAGGTTAAAAGTGATCTCCTCTATCCGAAAGATGCTTCCATGTCACTGCAGTCGCAACATCACGAGGAAGCTTCATTTTCGGCTGCTCAGTATGAAGTATTGATTTGATTCTTAGTTTATTCATTATGTTCTTTGTATGGTATCGCCACACCTACAGCATGTGTGGGAAACACTTCATTCATTGAGATCGGCTTATCTGATGTGCTGAAGTACAAAGCCCATCATCTCTTCTTGTTCTCTTAAATGTGATGACTAAAGGAAAATAATAAACAACGTCCCGGGATGCAGAGCAATCTCACGCGGGAATCCAAGCTGCGAGTGCAATATCAAGTCTCGTTTGTTGATTAAATAAATTAAATTGGGATCACAGCAACTTGCAGAGCACATTAGAGGCTTTGATTACACAGTTGTTATTTTCTCCACTCAGTTACAGTCGTAATAGATTGCTCTATAGGCAGATTGCATAATTGTATAGGCAGAGCAGTGAAGTGTTGCGGTGCCGTTTTGCACCGTTGATCAAAGTGATGGTGCAAGGGGAGACGTGACCTTCGTGGAAGTAAATAATGTGGGTTTTTTTCCACGCAGATACACAACGGTGCAAACAGTTCAGCTTGGATGTGGTCCCATATGCAACTTTTAATGAAGTTGTACTAATAATTATGAATGTAGTTTTAATAAATGAAACCAACAAAGAGGTTGTGTGAATTTAGAAGAAAAGGGAAAGAAAGATTAGAGAGGACTGAATGTGCTAACTCAAAAATATCTCAGTACGCAATAAAGCAGTCCCCGAGGGCACAAAAGTCTCATGTTATGAGGGACAAATGAGATGAATCAAATACAATCAACCCCATTCGGAAAGTCTTTTGTCCATCCGTGTGTATAAAAAACTATTTATGTAAAAAGGGAAAACAAACTAACATTTTTAATTAAAATAAAATCGTTTGCCTTAGTTTTAGTTTTCACTGTGAGCCATGTCCTCGTGTGTCCCTGCCAAGTAAGGTTGTCAAGTAAGGTTTCTCATCAATACAAACATGCAATACACAAATAGCAGCGCAGAGATATTTCAACTGCTTCACCTACGGCTACACCTTATTTAAAGGTTGTGTGACGATTAGAAAGCAGTTACAGCCTCGTGTAAATACACTAGACTTGGAGGGAAACAGCCATCAGTGAGCAGCAGGTCGCAGTGTAATAAGCTTTAACTGTCTGGATTATTGTTCTGTGGCACTGTGTGTGTGTGTACACATATATATATATATATACAGTACATGTGTAATACTCTTCTGCATTTTTTTTTTTAATGGCTTTGTGATCACACGTTAACCCGAAAGCTCATCTTTTCTTTCCTCAAAGGAAAGTTATTTCCTGTTGGTGTGTTGAGATGCAATATGAGGTTGACGTAGTTATCTGCTACCGTATTTTTCGGACCATAAGATGCACCGGATTATAAGGCACACTGTTGATGAACGGGTCTGTTTTCATACATAAGGCACACCGAATTATAACGCCCATTAAGCGAAACAAGCATTAGCGTTCATCCTCCAGCTTCACTGTTTATGTTATGCTAACATAGCTGTGTTGCTAGCGATCATGTAGCACATCATTATATACCAGCTAGCCCAACTTCAGTAACCCTACAAAAGTCACTGCTGTTTAGTTTTCTGTCTTCATTTATGTTGGAAGTGATAGCAGAGCTGTACATTTAAATTTTTTCAGAAATCTCTCAGTCAGAACATGTTTAGGTGGAAGCTAGCAAGCTAACTTCCTGCTAATTTCTAACTTTGTTAAATTTAATGAATTCTGTTTTCATGGATGCCTGGGTGTTAAACATAATTGTTATACCTGGTAAAGCAGCAACACTGATCATTTTATTGAAGATGCAAGAATTTAGATAGTTTTTAACTCTCAGTGATGTCGCAGTGTTCGTTTGACTTTGGGATCTGAAGCGGACGGAGTTTTGGACCCAGATTACTTCGCAAAGCTCCTGACTACGGTAGCTGTAATGCTCCGACAATCCATCAAGCGGTGCGGCTTCGTAGCCTACCAAAGTCGTACTAAAACATTTTTTGACAGAATTTTGAGCGCCGTGTACCACATAAAATCCAGAATTCATACATAAGGTGTACCGGATTATAAGGATTTTAAGTGCGCCTTATAGTGCGGAAAATACGGTAATTATGTGACGGTGCTTTTCAGGCCATGTTGCAGCAAAGTAATGTTCCCCAGTCAGTCAACCAAAAGTTTGCTAAAACAGCTTGTTTCTAACAGCCTCATGAACATCCAAAAAAAGGATTACTGTGAACCGTGAATCACATGAAGCTGCTCAGGTAGAATCAAGAATAAAAAGTACGAAGCTGGAAATCTCCGTAACACGTCCCCTTTAAATATGACCGCATTAATTTCCTTCTATTTCAAGAATCCATTCTGTGCAGAAGTGTCTTTTGTTCATTGAATAGTAAAACTATCATATCCATTCAGACTAATGAAATCCTTTGCAGCACTTTAGCAGCTCCTGAAGGTCAAGTGAGGCAGGTTTGATTACGGATTTTACAGACTGAGGCCATGAAGCAGAATCAGACGCCGGCTTTTATCACATCAGCTGGGACTGGTCGGTATCTGTTCTTTTTAACAGACCCGTATCTGTCCAATATATTTTCACTCTGATATACCGGACTAACTAATGTTAGCCACCTCACACGTTCCATGCTATCTTGTAAATAAATTGGTCCCAATTAATGGCTTGGATGCTTGAGGGAGAATGGATTAATTTACGGCTTTCCAGTAGCGACTTGTTCCTTAAAGGTGGGAGGGGCTCCAGTGGCGGTGCATTGTTTTGTATTGTACTGTCACTAGAAAAGAACAGGTGTTGCTTGGGGACGACTGGCCTCAGCTTGTCATTTATCATTTTTCATTATCCTTTAAAGACAAGGCGCTGGGCCATGTGATATTGAGTGGGCTTGCTTCAGTGATCCTGCCATTGAACGTTCGAGGCTAATTTAAAACGAGCCCTTCAAGCCCAGGAAACGCACGAGTCATGACAGTTCAATAAAACGAGCCGCGGAAAGCAGAAATAAGAGACTCACGCTGAGCCTGATAAAGGTCCAACACTCCATTGTGCTGTTGTTGTTTTTAATACCGCACACATTAATCTCGTGCCAAAAGTAATGCCAATCTTTTCTAATCACATTTTCTTCTTTTACTTCAGACATTCTAGTTCTGTCCAAAGGTTCGTCACAGCCCCCATAGCCTCCTGACTTAAGACTGCAACTGAAACAGCAGTTAAACTAAAGTTATTTCCGAGACGATGTCTCCGAATGAGCCTTTATTTTCAGGCAAACGCTCATTTGGATATTTGCCAACCCCTCAGGCTGTTGTCGTTTTTTTTCCAGCTTGAGGGTAAAAATAGGTGAGAGGCTGTCATTTTTCTTTACAGACACTTTTATTTCTTAACTCTTTGGCAGTAACTAAGGTGCAGCGAGCATCAAGAGCCTGTGGCAGATAAGCCAACCTGCATGTGCACAGTTGTATTTGTGCGCATGTGCAGCTGCAGGAGTAATTATTCAGGCACCTTAGTGAGACAAGGTGGGACAAAATAAAGGAAAAGGGGTTAAGGGAGTCTGTTAGGAGGTCTGAGGAGTATTTGACAGCCACTCACCGACCATCCATTCCTGTGCCGTTGTGACTCGTATTCCCCGTCTGAGGCCACAGATAAGACCTTGAGCCTACACGTCATATCTCACGCTATATAGCGTACCATCCTCCCAGCTTCACTTCCATATTAGTCTGATGTACTTACCTTTAGTACAAATTTAGCTTCCAAAGGACAAGAAAAAGGCTTATAAAATCAGAAATCACCGCTTGCCCTTTCTGCTGTGCGCGTGAACATCCTTGCAGCTCAGGTTGGAGTTTGTTTTAACAACTTGGTGGGATTTGGCTCTTAAGGAGATGTTGTGGTCCTTGTTTTTGGTTGAGCTTCTTAGCGCTCATTAAGGCTCATCCTGTAACGATATTTTTCACCAAAAAAAAAAGTGCTTTCCACTTGGGGAATTATCTATGTGATGATGTACCTGTGTACAAATTCAGGTCAGTAATGTAATGCTTGTCCAAGTTTAATGTGGCTAAAACTGACCGACCTGCACAGAGCCGTGACCTCCACCCCAAGCGAGACCTCTGGGAACTGAACGCTGGCTGTGAGCAAGTTTGCTGACCGCAGGTCGACCTCACTAATGCTCTTATGGCTGAGTAGAACCAAATGCCTGCAGTCAGGTTCCATCCTCTGTTAGAAGGCTTAAAAACAGTAAAGTGGAGACAGACTGGCAGATTATGAATTGCTCTGGATTTAAATGTCTTACAATTCATGGCAGGAGCACAAGGTTTTTGGAAACAGTATTTTTTTTTGTATTTTTTTTAAGATATGCAGGGTGCATTTTAAAAGTTCTGCCTACACTGTACAATTCAGATGAAAGTAACTTTTCAGTGTTGCGAGGCTGAAGTGAAGACTCGTCTGATTTGATATGCAGGCAAAAATTTCTGTGATGTATTCTGCCTCAAAACCTCTGCAAATAAAACCAAACTACTTGGATGACTAGAGTTGAGTTCTTCTATATTAAGAAGTCCATGTTTGCTCATTACTTCTTGCATTATGAAAAATATATTAAAAAAAGAATGTGGATATTTTATTACATCCAAACAAAAGGCCCCAAAGTTTCCAGAACAACAGATCATTTTCACACTCAACACCATCAATCCTGCCAACAACAGGATAATGGGGACTGGCTCATTTAGCTAACAGAGCTAAATGAACTCAGTGTTTGCACTGCTCTTGAAGCCAGGAAACATTCATCACACAGAGACAAACTTCATTGCAGCTACAAGACACAATTCCAGTAATCCTAGCCATATGTCAAATTTGATTTCGGTGCTAATTTAATACATGCATTATTCCTAAACGGAACCTCAATTTGGCAGAAAGTCCTGTGGAGTCATTTAGTGAACATTTAAATTTCAAAATAAAACCTGGCGTGATTGGGGTTTCTTTTTGAAAATGCAATCCACACAGGAGAAATGTGTGAAGGTCTTCAGGACGGCAACATTTCCCAACCAGAGCAACTCATTCTTTGCTATGTGTGTCTTTGTCTGATAAACTTCAATCAAATCAGAAGTTGCGTGGTTTAATTGAAGCTTGCATTTTTTGAGCACCACCAACATAAAAGTCGAGGGGGGACTGCAACCTTTCTAAAACCAAAATATCTGTTGATCTGTCCATCCATCAAATAATGAGTGTGATAGGACTTGACCTAAGCAGCTAAAGAAGGGCAGGAGACAGATGCTGTCCAGTGTAGCGAGTGATTTATTCATCATTTTTGTGACCAAGCAATATTTACAAAAATAAATAAGAAACTCAACTCCATTATTAATCAGTTCAAATAAACATAACTGAACTTAAATCAACGGAAATTAAGGTCACATGCACACAGCTACACTGACCTGATCCTTCCTCCTCGAACACCTGCGTTCATCAGCTTAAATAGTCCACTTAACCAAACAATCTCACCCCTATACTACTCCATTACATAGGTAAGACAAACATTTCCCTACTCAAACGTATACTGCTACTCTTCCCTAGCAATAAAAATCTACAGTGTAATCGATACATATTACAACAATAAATCAATTTCTACATAAACACACTCTAAAATCAACTTTATTAAATTACAAGGATTCTCCCCCTTCTTCACCTGGTCTCTTCCTGTGACCTCAGACTAACCAGGAAACTATAAATACAGGAAGTGAAGCTACATTTCCTCCTTTTGATCCTGGAGCACAGGTAGGTAAGGTGAGTTCAAGCTAGACAAATTAACAGTTTAAATAAAGAACATGTTAACTTAACAAACTTGTCAGAATTGACTTAAACCAAGATGTTACATTACATAGTCTGTAAAAGTGCAAAACGTAAGTAAGCCCGGGATAGTAGATGTTTGCCTACTACAGAATACATATGAGATATGGCTAAATCAAAACAAAAATGTTCACTGAAAATATCAAGCTTTTAACTCTGGACAAAAGGTGTTCTCACCCCCTTTGTCATAATGAGTAAACATAAAAAAGTTTGAGATTGATGTTGATACTGTTGCTATTTTTTAAACATAATTACATGTTGTTGCTCTCACTAATGCCATGTTCAATACTGAGCTAATTAGGGGTGGGGGGTGAGTTTTATTTACCCAAAAATGCAAAAATATACAAAATTAACTAACAATACAGGAGGTTTAAGAAAAAAATGCCTGATTAATAACTTAAGATAGCTCTGAACCAACTGTTAAACAAAATAAAACTGATTTAACACAAGAAAAGGAGGCGACTTTAATAATTGGCTGATCAGAACAGGGGAATGCAAATACGAACAGCAAAGAAGCACAACCAACACTTAGTTTAATAGTCACGTCAAATTAATAATAATCAACACAAGACTAAGCAAATAGGTAACTTGCAAGTCAAAGAAAATATACAACATTTAAGATAAATAATTGAACTAATCTACCCCCCACGAGAGAGCTGCATTTGGTACGACCCATTCTGCAGCTAGCTAGCTGTGCGTGCTACAAATACAACTAATATATTTTAACAAGTAAAATACATTTATCGAAAAAAAAACAAAAACGTATGCATGGGGGTTCACAACTTCACAGTTGTGTGGCTGCAGGTGCTGCAATCACAATAACATTTTCAAATCTTTGTGTCTTTATGTTATACCCACTAATAATCAGCACCCATGACCATCTCAGACTAAAATCAGGTTTAATCAGTCTGCACTCGTCAGCCGGGCCACCAGAGGTTCTTTCACTCGTTGCTCCTCAGACTGTGAATGTTTGTGAGCATTTTCTGTGGCTTCAGAGGAGATTTTACAAATCAGATCAAATAACTGCAGTGAGGATCACGTTATTGTTGCTTTTAGCTGGACATTAATACATTTCAATGCGAAGCTTGTGTTACAAATGGGTGCTAAAATGTTTGTGGTATCTATGAGGCTGGGGGAGTGAAAAATGCAGTCGAGCTGCGTTACGAGAGAGGCAGAATTCAGATTTTTAACCACCAAGGCTTAAAAGTCTTGGTACCGCAGACCTCTGCTGCTTTGTGTCTCTCTTCTCCCTCCAAATTTGTGGCAGTTCAGTGCTAAATAGCTAAAGTACCCCTTGACAGGGTCCCATGTAAATAATGGGCTGATGCCGTAATGGCAGTAAATCTACATTAGATGTCTGAATGCCTGAGATGCATCAAAATTATGGCTCAAGTTTCACAATGGATTTCCTAAACAAATGTTTTAAACTGCTGTCAACGCAGAATGTGGGTGAACAGAGGACTTTGCAACATTAGTGACCCCCGGGGGAGCTGTCACATTACAGTGGCATTAGAGCATTGCTCACCCCAAGGGCAGATGCCGCTGCCTATAGTGGAACAGTTAGGTATATTAATTTAGTTAATGTTATGGAATAAAAGCATGAAAGGATCGTAGGTGTCTTCGCCTGTATTGACGCAGTCGGTCTCTGTGCGCGCTCTCGTGACCAGCGCACGACCAAATGCAGCACTTGCACTTGTCCCGATGATCTGTCTCCACCCAGGCAATCTGCTGGCACCATGGAAGATGCCACAGCGCATTAGCAGCGCTGTGACGGCATGTGGTGGCTCAGTGTGTGAAAGCCCTCCTCAGCAAGCCCCCACAGGGCCACTGATACCCAGAGTTGCTAACAGCTTTTGACTTGCAATTAGCCAGCCAAGTTTATCAGCAGCAATAGCTGCAGGAGCTGAAGCAGTGCTGCAGCTCGAGCGTGTTTGTGTGCGCGTGTGGCCGTTTGTCTGTCCGTGACTCGAGGGTATAACGGAATACGTGTCAGGCAGATATTCTCAACGCTACACGAAGAAAGCCATGCTGTGATTAATCAAAGGTGGCCGCGGTTATTGTGTTGACTTACTTCTTTTTTTTCTTTTTTTCGGTAACTCAGTTCATCCAGATAAGGCTACACATCAACAGACAGGGCAATAACATGAATTCGGTGGTAGTCCATAAGGTCAGAACCTGCAAAATTGCATTAACTGAACCAGAGGGAAAGACTGTCATCTTAAGAAGTCCTTCCAGCACCCACCCCTCCTCCATCTCTGGCCTGTCTGCATGTGGGGAATTATATTACCCAGACCTCCTCCCAGTTATGATGAATCCCCAGCCCTGAGAAGACTGGCCAGCCCGACCTCCATTTGCGGGAGATTAGATCCTCTGATTACAATGCCAGCTACCTCCCAACTCTAGATAAATCTTCAGTGGAAGCCCAAAAGCAAAGCCCTCCAGATCCATTGCAGTTAATAATTTAGTGTTCGAAGCGGACAAGTATTTATGATAATTCAAATGGAGCGGGAGATTTTTGACTGGACAGAAAACCTAAAGAATGGTTTCAAGTTAAAAATGGCATTTGCAAAGACTTAAATTTAGAAGTGTCCACATATTGAATTCATACTCGGTGTCATTGCTGCGCCACAAATGATATCCCATAATAAGAGTGTCTCGTGAAAGCTGAAATGTGTGAATATATTTATCTATGTGCCCAAAGGTGTTATGAACTAAAGTTCATGTAAAATGTCACATTGCTGTCAGCACTCTTATTATATAAATAATGTGCTTGCCTAAAAGCTTTTCTTGGCATATTGTGTGTCTGTATAATTGTTCATAGATCATTACGATGGGAATGGGCAAGAGAGGTGGCGGGGTTGGGACGTGGCTCGAATGCACGATTTGCACTGAGCGCGCTTAGCGCTGGGTTACTTAGAAGCACTAATATGACTGCATGAAAGATGCAAATTAGATTAGAGAAAAGCATTTTGTTTACAACACTTGTCCACAGCGATGTGCCGTCGGGATCGGAAACTGCAGAGCTTCAGTCTGATGTAATCTAAGAAGCTCTCGTCTGGTCTGCTGCGTACCAACATTTTAAACATTCTGGTCATTGTTTATACATATATTTTAAAAAGTTCATTAGAAGCTGCATGGCTGTTACACAGTTGCAGTTTTTTAGTGTTCCTGTAGTTTATTTTACAAGATTCTCGGCCAGTAAAACTAAGACAAACGAATGGATACTTAAAAAGCTTCAGACACCGAAAATCCGAAAATGTAAACGTCACGCTAAAGTTACCGCTGATTTTGATTGATTGGTTTCATACTTCTGCCTCGTGCTATATTGACACTGCTTGTAAAAACATACAAAAAGGAGCAAGCCGAGCACGGCCACCTACGCTGACGCAACTACCCTCTCCAATCATCCCTGGGCTCTTTATGTGTGTTATATGTGAGAACACTGAAGCATGTGATGGTTGATGCTTCACCCCATTATTGCAGCAATGAAAAAAGCTTTTCGAGCATCACACAGCGACAAGTGTCAGGTTGTTGCTTCACATAGCAGGTTTCCACTGGAAAAGCTTCATAACCCGTCACCTTTTGCCCAAGTAGTGTGAACACAGCACAAGCATGGCAAAATCTGCTGATGCCTGGTTAGATGGGGTGAAGATTTGCAAACTCTTGAGCCTCTGAATAGAAACACTGTTCTGTGCACTGTGACAAAACAGTTTCTTTTGTAACCCCAACACCGTCTAGTCAGTGAGGATTTTGTGATATCTATCTGCAATAGAGTTAAAGCATTAAAATATCATGTTTAAAAATGTCAGTCGTCACATATCTTGTGAGAAATGGGGGTTTTATTGCGATATTCATAATCCACAGACTCACTAAAGAGTTTTCATTAGAACTATTTCTTTAATATAAGGCAGTTCCTGGATAATCCTGAAAATCCATCATCTGGAAATTGACTGTTAAGCCTGTCATTTCCTCCAAAGATCTCCTAAAAACAATTTCATCTACTCATGGTATTAGGTTAAAGGTTATAAGCAGTGAAAGGTATCTTTAAATCAAATCCTCAAAGTTAAAGCTGTGTGTATACCGCAAGTCAAACCTGTTTTTCTTGTCATTTTGCTTGGACAAAACACTTTGAGAAAAATGAAAGCAAAGATGTGAGATGAACTTTCACATCACAGTCAAATGCACAGCTGTGTATTTGCTCTGCTGGAGGCATCAACCTTGAAATGCTCAAGCATGAATTGTGGCAGTGACACCTGCATCCATACCGAGCTGTTTATCATCACACATCGCTTAGACTCTCTGCCACCGACGTGACCATTAACATATAGATAGTCTCTGACTTCTGACCGTGATCTGTCCCAGGTGTCCATGAATTGTGACTACGTGTTCGTCAATGGGAAGGAGACGCGGGGCTCCATGAATGCCAGGGTCATCTTCAGCTATGAGCACCTGAGCGCGCCGCTGGAGCTGACCGTCTGGGTTCCCAAACTTCCCCTGCAGGTTGAACTTTCTGACAACAATCTGAGCTTCATCAAAGGCTGGAGGGTCCCCATTCTGCCCGACCGCAGGTGAGCCTCAAGTCCACCCTAAAACAGATAACATGCAATGTTGGAGACATCACAGTATTCAATAGATAGGAATAGTTTCTTTGTACGCTCTATATTGTTGCTCACACATGTTTTGGTTGTTTAGAACGTATCTGTGTGTCTATATTTTGCTGTGTTGTGTCATTATAGCAATTTTACAGTGTTCCCACTATTCACACAAATCCATCCTTTTATAATTGGTAGGTCAAAAGAACATATTCATCCATTTTTCCTGCATCCTTTGTGTGGTTTCAAATTACACCGGTAGCATATCAGAAGTAGAGTGTGCTTTGAAAAGGGCCTTCTTTACCTGCTCTGTGCAGCTTTTGTGAAAATTAGACCCGTTGCTATTTTAAGGTGCACAGAGATCCACTTCTGGGATGTGTTGTGGTACATCTGGTGGAGACTCAACCTCTGTTTTGAATGGATGCGATCATCTCCTGCCGCCACTGCAGACCCAGAACAAATCATAGCCGTGACGAGTGTATTTCAGGGTTTTGTCGTTCCCTTTATGAAACTTCAGCCAGACAGGCTTCAAAGATTTTGCTCTTTTCCAATGAGAAGCACATTGTTGTTTCTTCTGTATAGTTGTATAAAAAAAAGAAAGTGTCATTTTAGGACATGATAGAAATCATGCTTCTAATTTTACCATTTAAAACTTTAAAATTTAACATGCTGAATGAGGCCTGTAGAGTCTGATTGCATGATCTAACCTTGGGGTAAAGTTTCTGGGAGCCACTCTTGGGAAGTTGTGGGATAGTGTTTAACACACATCTGAAACCTCAAGACCAAAGTGCACAAACTTTGAGGTGCTTTCACTTGCTGAAACAACAGCTAATCAAGCTGTTACTTCAAATTTTAATTCCTATAGAAGCTGTAAGGGTGATGGTAGTGGCACAGCAAAATATGATGTGTTGTGGTTCATCAGAAGTTTATCTAAATCATTTAAAGACCTGCTAAGGACCAGATGATTTTTTTTTTATTATGTCATGATGCATAAACATTACAGCTGAAACTTTCACTGCACTCTTTATACTACAACAGCAGCCACCACCGCTCATGCTCTTTCACATGAAGGTAAATTAAACACAAACTGCTCAACTGAACTGTGAACATAATGGAACAAAAACACCACAACTCAGTAAGACAGGGTAAGCACGAGAATAAATGCATGTTAACGTCTATAATTTGCTACTGCAAAACCACAATTTCTCTGATGTGCCAGATCTGAGTGCTACAGCGGCTAGTGCAATCTATAGTATGGACGTTTAATTAAATGGATTAGGTTAAATAGATTAACTTGTACTTAATCTGTTTAATTGCTATGAGCGTTTACAGTACAAAGAGTCTGGAAAATGTATAATGGTGTCCACAAAAATAAGATCTAAGATGTGGATAACAGCAGTTTTCCTTTGGTTTAAAGTTTTTTCTGCATTGACGCAAGCTGAGAAGAATTGAACGTTACATATAATAGTATGTTTGAAGGGAGTAATTTAACACCTCGTTGCTGTCTTTTCTGTTCTAAACTAAACCCTATGGGAAAAAAAAAAAAGAATAGAGCAGGAAAATATTCAGTGGAGAAAAATCTATTTTGAAAATATCTTATTTTTGTACATGATTACATGAAGACTCATTATCCAAAGTGCATGGTACCCTGCAGTCTCACACATTAGAAACTAAAAAGCTGTCCAGCCTCCATTTCTGCTATGCTGTTATTTTACGGGTAGTTGCCTGTTTTGGCCCAATTAGGTGCTCTGGCTCAGTTACACAGCAGACGTGTACCTTACAAAAAGAAGCTTTCAAGTGCAAATTGATCCACTAAGGTTTGTCATGTACGTGTCAGACCCATCTGAACCCATTTTTCACAACAGGTCCGAGACAAAGGCTTAATTTGTCTTTGAGTTAAGAACACAGAAACATTTTTTGCTCCAAATATTTCTTGTACTTCCAGGTAGATAATGATGTTTTTGGACAGTCTGTGGGAGTCATTTGGGCTGCTACTCATGGCCCAAAATGATGGTTAGAGTTGAACAGTTGTTATTATATTTCCAAGAAACTCCTTCACACCTGTGTACTTTTCCTCCAAATACCTGTGACTAAAGTACTGTGATATGGTCACCTGCACTCAATCAAGAATTGTAAGGTGTTCAGGCCAATTGCCCTTGTGTCAGTGTTATCAAAAATTGTGTCAGCAGAAAGGATCCAGCAGGCTATGAAAAACTAAACTGTTGCCTGCAAACCTTAAAAATATGACGCTTGACACGGCACCAGCTGGAGATTGAGGGTTTTGGAATCGAGACCTCTGTGAAGAATGCGGACCTAGTAAAGGAACCAAGGCTCATTTACAATATTGCAGCGCTTATATCATGCAAGAAGCAGTAGCAAACGAGCCCACAACTTCACAACAAATGTTTAATGGGAGCATTAACACTCGCACGGGTGGCTGCTGTCGTTGCTGCCGGAGTACATCACTGTAGACCAATTCCATTTCTACCAAAGCTGAATACAAATGGCATGCTTATGGGGTTGTTTGAAGAATGAAGGTATTTCAGATAATTTAGAGGACTTGGAAAACACCTTGCATAGCCTTATATTTCAAATGTGCTATGGAAGGTATCTTATTTTGACATGCAAAATGTGTCTTAAATGGCCCCCCTTAGCACCATTTATTCATTTATTTGTTGTAGGTCCAGTCTATAATAGTACAAATGCTGTGTTTGTGCTTTTATCAGTGTTGTGTGTTACGTTCCAATGGCGTTTTTGCCGTTTGTCCAGCACGCCTCACCGAGCCAGCAATCTTATGTGACGTAACTCCCATTATCGCCTTTGTTACCCACATTTTGTGAATTTCAATAGATGCAATAGTTGGTTCAAGCAAATGGCTACGGCTTTAGCAGTCTGTTTCTCTTAAGCGTGCATCTCTACAATTCTTCCAGCCCATTTTCTATGCATATAACTTCCCCTCTGACTTCATAAAAACAGTCATCAAAGACCCCTTGCGAGCCATTTGCGGTTGCTGTGATTGCCACACAGCTAGGCCAGAGGAATTCATTTCGCTGTTCCTTTTTTGCATGCTGTCATTTGGATTTACTTTCATTCTTTACTTTTTCCTGTAGTCCTGTGCCACATCAGGAAACCGCAGACAAAGGCGGCTTGCATCTTTCTTGATGGTGCCACATACGGACTGCTGAAGCTGTTAATACACACTAGAATGGCCTCCCCACAGGAGTCTGTGTTTTCAGTCATATTTCTATTGTTGAGATTGAACACATCTTTTCATGTTTGCTACGGAGCATATTGGGCTTTTTCCTGTCGTCTGATGCATATCCATATCAGCTCTCCCAGCAGCAATGACTGAATATTTAATCATGAAATATGCTGTAATTACGTGGTACCCACACCTTGAAACGAAATGCTACTTCACCGCATCAATATCTGCCCGTGTTTGCATATCTTGATGCTGTACTTCACATGTATCATCCCAGAGTGTCTATGAAGCATCTATCTGTGAATCATAATGGATTAAAGCTAGAAAAGCTGCTAAAAACCCCTTAAAAAAGGCCCATGTTTATCTCGTTGCACACATGGAAAGCTCACATACGGCCACATGGGGGTTTCAGACATTCCTCACGTTAAATGTCAAACATCTCTTTCGAAAACATCAGGTTATGCAGACGAGAGATTTTAAGCCCTGAGAGAAATGAAGCCAATGTGGAGGTGCCAAAAATTGCATTTCCTCTGATAACTACTTCAGTCTGGCTCCAGAGGTCTCTTTAGTTAATTTCCCCTTGAAGAGAGCTGTGTGGGAACTGTTTTGTGTCTACTGGACCTCTCGATGTTTGTGTTGTTATGGCTAGATATGTATAGGCTTTTCTTGTGTTTTAATTTAGTGTTACGGTTCAGCAATAAGTAGGTTTCTTGTGCCTTTTTTCCACTACTCGACTAGGTTTTTAGGGTTTTCCATTTGGTGACAGTACCTGCTACCCAGGTACTTTTAGTACCTAATTGGCCAGCTGAGGTGAGTCAAGCCAAAAATGTGATGTAAACAGACTGCATCCCACCAGTTGGCCAGGAAGTGATGTCACTGGATGAGTCATAGAAGTGACTCATTCATGAGAATCAAATGCACGATTTTTGAAACCCAGCAACAAGGGAAATGGCATCAAAACCAACACTGTGAGTGTCCAGAGTGTCCACAGCCTTTCTTTGTCTCTCTTCTTTACTCAGAGTGTGACACAAGGCCATTGAGCGAGCATCAGGTACACCATCGCCACATTGTGTTGTGTTTATGTCCCATACAAATGATTTTACGGGACTTTCTGGCTGCTTTGCTGTAACGATTCCATCCACATTGAGGTGATACTCTACTGTAATGGAAAACGACTGAAACCAAGTAGAGTCAGGTGGAGCTGAGCCAAGTAGGTACTGGAGGAAAAGAGGCACTGGTGCATTGCATCCATACAGTCTGTGGATGTAGTTTGCTAAATGATTTTGCAAGACCCAGCTGATAGTTTAACAAAAATTTGCCTCTTGAGCCTAAAAAACCCCTGAAAAAAAGCAAAACAAGATTGATTTTAGCATTTTGACCACACCAGTGCCTCAAATTGGGGGTGACAAACCATCTTTAAGAGTACTCAGTCACCTGAGTACATTAGAGGGGCAGCTCAGGTTGAGCTGTTTAGAGACAACGTTAGAGAGAAAAGGTTGAAGTGGTTTGGATGTGCAGAGGAGGGACAATGAATGTATTGGATAAAGGTTATTGAAGATGGAGCTGCCAGGCAGATGGAACAGAGAAAGACCACAGACGAGGTTCATGGATGTAGTGAAGGAGGACATGCAGAGGGTTGGTGTGATAGAAGACAGATAATCGGGAGGCAGGCTATCTGCTGTGGCGACCCCTAAAGGACACAGCTGAAAGAAGGAGGAGGAGAAGAAGAGGAAGACACTGTGTCATCGTGGAAATGTTGCTATTTGCTTTTCCCCACGTTTTAAATTGAAGAAACCACACAGTTGCATTCCGACTTGAAACCAAAATTTCAAACTTGGGATTTGCTTTAACCTTGAATGACAAGACTTTGAAACATCACCGTGACTTTCTATAAAGCAACCTGGACACCTGCCACAAACAAAACAAAACCAGTGCCAATAACTATCTGCAGCAGAACTAGCAGGCTTTATTGAAAGCGACTAGACAGACATCAACAGGATTTACAAGAACTCATCTTGTTCTTGACTAATGCCAGCGCTAACAAAGGATATCAGGTTGAAGGCTGTTTGTCCTGACCTTGGTCTTGTTTGTTTACATTCATAATGAAATGCTGCCATAATGAATTAGATGGTGTTTACAAAGGCTTGCTGCGGTACTGTTGCTTGTTAGGCATCTCAAACAGTAAGACCAGATCATGATGATAATCTCTATTATTAGTCTTTTCAATAACTCCTCTCAGTCCAACTATCGCTCACTCTTATCGCTTATTTTCCTCTTTCTCTTGCTGACGCTCCTTTACACAAACCTCTAAACCTCCCTGCACTCCTTCCCTCGCCTCCTTAACTCTCATTTTCCTTTCTGTTGCAGTCTCTCCATCCCAGAGTCCTTCGCTTCCGCAAAGTGACACATTCTGAACCTTCACACACAGCGAGGTCTCTTGGCCTGCAGTGGGCCTCTGCCACAGTGCAGCAGAATTGCTCACTGGCTGCATTATCCAGCAACATGCTCTAAAAAAGGAAAGAAAGTGTAATCGGGCGAGCAGCCCGTGTGCACCGAAGCTGCAGCTTGTACGATTGTATCAGTGACTCTAATAAGAACAGACAATATTCTTCTGAGGGGGAAAAAATATCAACCTTATTTTCAGGTACAGACTTGGGAAGGTAAACTTTCACTGACCTGACCTAAGAGTTGAGAAACTCCTTGACAGAGACGGAGTAAGTTTTATTGTCTCATTGGGTTTTTCTCTGCCTTTAAATGAATAAGTAACTGAGAGTGGAGTCTCAGTGTCTGCTGTGGAGTTAACTCGCTTACTGACTAACAGCAGCAGAAAACTACATGTCCTGAAGCTGCGCCATCAGTATCCAATGCACTGAGATTGTTTCTATGTTCCAGTTTTTCAGTTCAGCGTCTTTTTGCATGAAGTTGCTTTTAAAAGTGATAGAAAACAGAAGACCTTTGCTTTGATCGAGCGTGCTGTTTTGATTTTAGCTTTCCTGAAACTTTACAAGGTTGTTTTTTAATACATTTAGGGGACTTGAAGGACAGTACTAAAAGGAATATTTAAAACTGGCAAAGCAAAGGCTGACACATTTGGACCTTGTGTGGATTGTATGAGTCGATCTCCAAAAGCACAGGATTTTTCGTAACCCATTAGCATCCTTTTGTTAGAACCTTCTTCCGTCTCGTAAAGTCCATTTACTTTGCTGACTATGTCATTAATGAAGAGAACACCTTCAGTGCTTGTTTTCTTAGGCTCCTTCTGAGCCACAGAAGATGTTTTATAAAGGATTTTTCTATTTCTACTTCCATTTCTGGGAAGTTCGCAGAAATCAACTGATAATGAAACCTTGTCCCAAAAATGTTTTGGGTAAATTTAGAGAGTAATTACATTTTTCACGATTATTTATAATAATTCTTCATGACGCTTAAAATGGTCTGTGAGATTTTGGCTGAAATCGAGTCGTCAGACCAGACAACATTTTTCCAATCTTCTGTTGTGTGCTTTAGCCCATCTGCTTGAAGGTTCGTAATGTTGTGTATTCAGAAATCCTCTTCTGCCAATCTCCTCCAACATCAGGAAGACCAAAGAACTGCTTCTCATTGGATAGTTTCTGTTTGTCAAACTATTCTCAGTAAACCCTAGAGATGGTTAGGTGAGACAATCTCCACAGATTATCAGTTTCTGAAATACTCAGACCAGCACATCATGCACACCTTTCTTCCCCGTTCTGATTCACAGTTGGAACTTCAACAGGTCATCTTGACAATGTCTACATGCCTAAAGGCATGAAGTTGTTCTAACTTGCTTGGATGATTAGATGTTTACATTAGCAAGCCTTTGAAAACGTGCACGTGATGAGCCGGTGAGCGTAGACATACTGTTCTAATGATGTACTGATGGATGCTTATAGAAAACATGGCAGAAACTCAAGCTGTTTTCAAATGCTTTTTCTATTCTTGGATGACGTTAGTCAGAGAAGGATGTCCTTAATATGGTCATTTCAAGCCCACGCCAGGAGGGTGCCAGCCAATCAGAACAAAGTTGGCTCAGTCTGAAATGGCTACAGTGAAACCAGATTATTGCAGTTTGTAATAGTTTAAGCTTTAAATTATTACACTAAACTAAACTGTTTTTGTAATTCCCTGGAGAGTACACATATAGTTTTACATATACTAATGTTATCATTCTCCAGAAATCTCTGTCGCTTTTACCTGTGAAGTACAAGAATTCATAGCTGCTCGGGCACATTAACTGTGATAGCGCCTATTATTTTCATTCATTTCAAAGCCATAAATTCAACCGACCATAGTCACTAAAGTGATAAATCCATGACCCAAGCTTAATCAAAGTAAGAGAAGTTCATGAGGTGAAGTTATAGTTGCTTGGATGAACAACTTCATGCAGACATGTCCAATGACCCATGAGAGCCTAATGGGGGGCCCTTTTGTTTCTAAACATCATATAACCTGCCAGTGCTGAAGTGATGGGCTGTGGAGAGGAAGCGCGTTGAGATGAATGAATAATCACACCCAGCAGGTGGGACAGGTCTTGAGGTAGATGTGTTACGGTACAATATAATGCATTTTGATGTTAAAGTAGTCGATTCAAAGTGTTTATGAGACCTCTGGATAGAAGCGCTTAGCCTGATAATCAAACCCATTCCTTAAATTAATGGACAGGTTATATACTTTGTCATTGGCTGACGGGCCAAAGCCTCTCCTGAATCTTAAATCTTCAGATAGTTAAGGCGAAGCAAAGATTAAGCAGAGGAGTGCTTTTTAAGCGTAAACTGGCAGATTGTCAAGCCTGCTGTGGGAAGTTGGGTAACTCATACATCTTGTTGTAGAGCAGATTGCACTCAGTGGGGGATGCACCTGGCATGCTTAACCTCACTGCCCAGGGCTCCTGTGAAATAAAAAGGGCATCGGTCCAAAACTCTGCTCCGTGGTGCTTATCATTCCTTCCCTGCTGGCTCCGAGGACTTTTTACTCATCGCCACTGCATCAGAACAGATAATGTGATGGATTTGTACGGAGTGCTGCTGAGTTTGTCATCGGAGTTGTGTCAAATTATGAGACGAGCAGACCCCTTAAGAACAAAAGGCAGAAATTGAGACATAGCATCATGACACAGGACTGAGCGTAACTTAGCAGTGAGCCGATGCTCAGTTTGAAGAAGTGACAAGTTATGATTGGTGATGGTTTAGTCTCGTGTTTTGTTTTGTTTTTTTCTGATGCTCTTCATCTTTTTGGCAGCTTATTTGGCCAGAACAAGGGTACCGGGCTTCCATAACATTCTCAAACTCCACAACTACCTTAAACTTCTGCCCTTTCTTACTCCCAATGTGAAAAGGGCTCCATCCATCCACCCATCCATCTTCTTTCATTTATTCAGTTCAGGGTCTGGAGCCTGTCGTAGCCGTTAGAGGCTGGGCACAACCTGCACAGGCCACCAATCTGTCACAGGGCTAACAGGTAGAGACAGGCAACCACCGATGCTCATATTCCACCTTAGCCTAAATTTTGACACTTCAACCTGAATTACTGAAGTCAAGGAAGAACAGACTGAACTCTGCAGACTAACCTGCATGTTGAAAAGTGACACTAGAGTGACAGATAGGTCTGGATTTACAAAACGTGCAAAATAGCATGTGAGCGGGTGATTTACAAAAGAGCCAAGGTCTCAAACTAAGACACGATATTCAACTAATAGGGCAGGTGTAGCTCGTTCATTGTAATTGAAAAAGCATATAAATATAGGTTCGACATTACGGAGGCAGTATGGCAGACAGAGTCATTATAATTCAAACAGGCGTCAATAATGAGTGAAATGAAAACCTTGTGCGCTGTCCATGGTCCTGAAATTATAACAGTTTCCTTTAAAAAGATTTATTCAACTCAAAATTGAAGCATATCGACACAAATACACTGAAAAACAATCAAACCAATTCGAAACATCAAAATGAAAATGGACCACTGTTAAGACTTTCCAAGCCAGACTTCCATCCAAGTGCTCATTATGTTCAGAAAAGTAAATGGCCTTTTTAGAAAAGGGTCCAAAGTTAATGTTGTCGTCCCTCCGTTCTCTTGATTCTTCGGCGATGTGGAAGTCCTGCCACAGAAGCAACGGTAGAAAAGAACCTGATACCAAAAACTGAAGAGTTGCAAGACGTTTCATTACCGTTGGTGTTGCGTGACTTGTTTTAGTTGGAGGTTCTAGGTTATCTCCAAGTTTCCTGTGGAATTCCAAATAAATTGACATGAATCAATAAATGTGTGACGCTTCCTTGGATGTGCTGCGGTGTCTCCTCCAGGCAGAAATAACGGGCACGATATTAAGCGTAAAAGCAAAAATCTGAGTTTAGTGCAATTAGCAATAAATTGTGTGCTGTGAACGTTGATAAATAAGTTTGCAGCTTCCTTTTTTAGAAAGGGAATCCTGTGAAGGTACACTTGATTGATAGTCTATAGGGGCTTAAATATTGCTTTCATGCCATTTACAAATTCAGTGTATTTGTAATTTTTGTGTGTGATTGTTTGTGGTGTCATTCGAACCGCTTGATTTCTATTGTGTGGGTTATTTTTCTTTGTACTTTTTTGTTTAATCTGTGGACCGCAGGAAAAACGGTTGTTTCTGCCGTAACAAATGATGGGGATCTGAATAAAGAGTGGGGAAGGTTTGAAGACTCAGACTGACAATACTCATACTCAGTTCATACTTTATACCCCCCTAATGTCCCGTGTTCTGGATTCTTAGCCCTACTGCTCAGTCCGATACAGCTTTAGTTTAACCCTGTACTTGTTCCTCTCTTTCCAAGGAGCACTAGAGACAGCGACGCGGACGACGAAGACGACGATCGCCGGGTGAGTCGAGGCTGCACCCTGCAGTACCAGCGGGCCCTGGTCAAGGTGCTCACACAGTTCCACACCACCTCCACAGAGGGCACTGACCAGGTTATCACCATGCTGGGACCCGACTGGCAGGTGGATGTCACAGACCTGGTGCAGGACTCCCTGAAGGTGGCTGATCCCAGGATTGCGGAGTTGGTGGACAGGACGGTCCTGGTGGGCCTGGAGCTGGGATCCACTGTGCTGAAGGTAAACTCCTTTAGACACCCAGAGATTCACATTAATCAACAGGGAACAGTTAGGAGCCTTGTAAATGACAGATGATGCATGCATTAGCTTAAAAGATGAGGAACAAAGCACATTACTCTTTACAGTACTCTTACGCCAGCGAGCAGAAGGGCGGTTCTTTTGAAGACTCTTAGCACTTTGACTAAAGGATAATGCTAGGCCTCATGTCCATAGCTGAGGCCATCGTTGCTGGTTAATCTACTAACATTGCACAGTGCCAACCAAATCAGAACAGGAAAAACAGACCAGTAATGCCTGTAATAATCCCGCATTATTAAGGTAAACTCAGTGCATGCACAACTAAAGAAGCTGTGGTTGATAGTTACACCCAGAAGACAGACGATAAGCGGTGATGGTGGGTTGCTGCATACAATTCGGGGGTAATTTCGCAGCTCATCTTTGTTTTCACTTCTTCCCTCAAAACCCTTGTTTGTCGGTTTGATTGCTTCTTTTTCATCATGCCGTGTTCCCTAAATCTCAGCAATAAATTTGACTGCAGTTTAATAACATGGAACATAACGCTGAGGTTGTCATAAACAAGATTTATCCTTGAAGTTTATAGCCTCCAGCCCTTTCACAATCGTGCCACTTTTTACCCTTTTTCCTTTTCACTTGTTGTCGATTGTGAAACAAAAGCCCATCAGTCTGTCTGTAAGCGTATGATGCTGTTGATGTCCGCTTCTCTCAAGCAAAAGAGCTGCTTGACATAAAGTGCATGTAAATGCGTCAACCGAGACAGGTTCAGAAGTCCTTATAAAGAAAGCGGCACAAGTTATTACTCCTGGGCTGTGATTTACGATTGCTTCGCTGGTCATTTATGGGGACAGAGAGAAGTAACGGTTGGTGAGAGTTTTGCTCACCATGAAAGATCACAGTTTCCGCCTGTCAGGGGAAAGAATAGTTGCCTGATGGATGCATCTGATGGTGGTGAAATAGGGAGAGAAGATATGAGTTGCCATTCCATCATTTTAAATGAGCAGTAGATCATTTGTAATCTGTTGATGGGTATGAATAATTATATATCAATTTACCACCAGATGTAACTTGCCACATTGACTCAAAGCAATTGTACTAAATAAATAAATTAAGTTTTAAGAGACCGTGCCATCATTCATTTTGAAAGTTTTAAAAAGAATAGTACTGAATCCAGGATGGTATCATTCAGCAAATGTCCAGAAGTCAACAAGACGTCAGAGCTTTGCTGGCAGCTCTAAAGCTGCACTTAAAGCACACATGGCAGTATTTTGTGATCATCAGTATACACTAAATACTACTGACACCAATGGAAATGCTGTTTGCAGGTATTTCTAACACATTTTTAAGAAGTCAGGTTTGTGTCGCCGCTGGAAAAAAAACAGTGGCACCGCCATGTCGGCACCAGATTCCGTGATCATTCATCCAGGAATCATGGAGACAAATCAAGGCGTTGTTTTCCCAGGGTTCTGTCACACTAGCAAATAAAAATAGGACAGCAACCTTCTTCCAACTAGAAGGTAACCACTTCACAGTGGTTGCCAACTGGTGGGAGGCAACCAGCCACCGAACGATAGTGTTCTAATGCAGGCTTAGTAAATCACATGATAGCGTGGGGCTAGGTTTACTTAATTGTGACCCACACCCATTTTCGCACCTTGGCACGTGTGATTAGGCAGAAGAACAGTAAGAGGTCCACGGCCCTCTTTGGGACACTCCCACAGGGCTTAAAAAATCTGGGATGCCCCGCCCATTGCTCTTAGAACTGAAGAAGCATCTCGGAACGTAAAGAAATCTAGACGCTTTTTTTCCCAAACTCCTTAGACTAATGCATGTTTGCTGTTTAATTTATACATGTAGACAGAATGCCAGCATGTTGAAGTTAGTCTGAGTCGGTTTGATGAGCAACACATTGCTCTGCAATCGAGATCTTGACCCATCTGGTTATATTCTCATATAAAAGCAAGGTTGCCCAATGTCTATATCAGGGGTGGGTAACTCCAGGCCTCGAGTGCAGGTGTCCTGCAGGTTTTAGATATCACCGTGAGACAACACAGCTGAATCACATGATTAGGTCATTACCAGGCCTCTGAAGAAGTTAAAGACATGTGGAGGTGGACCTTTCATAATTTGAATCAGCTGTGTTGGATGAAGGACACATCTAAAACCTGCAGGACACCGGCACTCGAGGCCTGGAGTTGCCTAACCCTGATCTATATCATTTTGCAGTTAAACTGCCGTCCTGTAGTGACGACGTCACGTTTGTGGAGGATTTTATGAATCGTTTTGAATGTCGGCACATTTTTAATTGACCTCAGATCAGCAGGCAGAATAGGAATGCAGGCACAGATCTGATCCAGGAACAGTTAAAAGGTCTGTGCCTTATAAACAATGAGCACTGATCATTTCTGTGCATGTAGATGACAAGAAATTAGCGATTTTCTGCAATTTATCACAGTCAATTCTGACTTGACCCCATTTACTCACGAAGTAGTAGCAAACGGATTCCATTTTCTCGCCATATTGATGCACCAAAGTTGATTTAAAGGCAACCTGGTCCCTGTTTTCCAAGCAACCATTTCAAAGCCAACAAGACTAATGGGAAAGACCGGTTTAGACATTTAGAGCCGCTCCTCTGACATCACCAGGGTGGACGTTATTCCCCATTTACTTTGCTGTAAGTTTAAGCTCCAAGCGGGACGTTAGCTCTTCATCAATATTATTATTAAGTCAAATGATCAGTAAGCACTCAGACAAAATTAAAACTCCAGCTGCTTCGAGAGTCCGCCTTCTGCCCCTGCAGCTCAGTCCCTGTAGGTGTTAATGAACAACTGCAAAGTGGAAGGCAACTTAATGGAAAAGTGCAACGTTAAAGCAACTTGGAGGAAACAGAGATTAGATGTCTGGGCACCAGCTGTTCAGTAAGACAGACCGACGGCTTACAAAACTGAAACTACAAAGAAGTTTAGAGATCAGAGCATGTTTTACTAAGAAGACTTTCTGAAAATGAACTGCATATATCTCAACAATGGTCCTCTTGCTGAATTTTTCAGTCTGTCAGAGGCTCAAATTATCTTTGAGCCTTATGAGGCTGATTCAAATTGTTCACCAGCTCATGAATAGGAATAAAGAGAGGAAACAGCTCTTCACCATTTAGTGCAGTATTTCAGACAGTCATTTGATTTCAGGCTTTTTGTGCTGGCAGTTGCTGATTATTGCATGAATTAAGCCCTTCTGTGTTACATCTGACAGGTCTCTGCTAGGACAGGGACAAGGAAAAAAAACCTGCCCTTCAAGAGGTTCAACCATAAATGTAACAGATGCTGTTTTTTGTGTAAATGTTATCTTTACGTTCCGAGATCAACAATCAAAACGATGACTTTCAATGAATATCCGCTAAACCTGTTGGGAGCCGTTGGGGAGGGGGTTTAATCCAGAGGATTACTGAACAATAGCTGCTTCCTAAAGTCAAAAGCCAGACTTGGACAGTATTCAGCGTTCGTCCTCAGATCCGCATTATTCATTTAATATGTGCAAACACGCAATCACCCGGCGACAGACGGCAAACTGGAAATAAAATTGAGTCTAATCTACAGGAATTTTAATCAGTATTTAAAATATATAAATATTAGCGCACCTTAACAATGTGAAAAGTTTCACAGACATATTAAATGGATTTGCTGGGCAAATGGTGGCATTCATTGTCAAAGAATCCAGCTGGAGTTGCACAGATCTATACAATTAATTCATCTTTCTGTGTTTATCACAGTCTTCAAATGCAATCACATCTTTAGTGAAAAGTAGACGGATGTAAATAATTTAGCGGAGCTCCACAGGGGAAAGGATCAAACATGCATTAAAGTGTTCGACGGTTCAAGAACTGCTGAAATATGCAGGAATATCGGCATCCGTATCACATGAAAGCAAACCTGCTTACAAACTGAAAATGCATACACGAGGGCGTGATTATACGGAAATGTATTATTAGTCCCAGCATCAATCCCGAGACGTGAGATGCACAAGAGCAACGTCTTATGACTTAGGACATTTGTCATGTGTCATTTCCCCCTCCCATCTCTTATCTGTGTGCTTTAATCCGTCCAATAAAATTGAAGATGCCCCCCGAGAAGGTAATTTTACTTGTGTGACTATCAGGGACACTGGGCAGACCGCTCTGCTGCGAAGCTCTGTAGCCGCCGAGGGAACCCTTGCCTCGCAGGAGGAGGACGAGGAGGAGCAGAGGTTTATTCCGCAGCTGTTGTACCCACTTACTGAGAGTGTGGGAAGCTGTGTAATTGCCCGAAAGTTTACATGACAGTGAAAGTTGCAAGCAGAGAGGTCGTGTTTAACTTTTTTCCACAGCGCTTCAAGAGGTATTACATTTGTATTTCATCAGTTCATCCTCTTGGAAGAGAAACGCTTTATGTTTTGTGCAAACAAGCATAAAGAGGGAAAAACATCTCGCCGCTCGTCGGTGTTAATTACCCCGATGGAAGGCATAATGAAAAATGCCCATCATGTCTGCGAGATGAAGGCGAGAGCTGGGAGAAGTCAGAGTGCAGCCAGACTAAATTGACCTGTCGTGCGAGTCCACAAAAACTAAAAACCTGGCTTCAGCTTATTGCGCGCTCTAAATATTAAATCGCATCAGAAGTTTTCGTGATTCGAGTTATGTGATGTTTTTAACCATCGCCGCCTCGCATGTGTTCTACAACAGCTAGGTACAACAACTGGGTTCGAGGTGAACTGTGAATGTGCTGAAGTGTATTAATTATGCAGTGTTTACTTCTCCAAAATAGAAAATCTATTTGCTGCAGAAAAATAATAAATAATACTACTTTTTTTTTTTTCACTTTTTCTATTTACAGTACCAGTGAATTTCCAGCTGGTTGGAGCTCTCTGTATATTCTATAAAAACAAAGATAAAACTACATCCTCACTCTTTGGAGGTCCCAAGTGGCAGCAAGAGAGAAAAAAAAGAAAAGCTGTTTGACTTTTAGAAAATGTAAAGCGCTTTCAGTATGCGGGTTCATAGTATAATGTCACATTCTGTTTGATAAGATTCCCCACTAGTCTCAGAAATTATTTTTATGCATACTGTGTGCATATAGTGTCTCAATTAGTGGTAGCGGCATGCTCCTACTGCAGCTCAGCCTGCATGATTCAGACGTACTTCTACAGTGCAACTCTGACTTTCAGCCAGCGAGGGTTTCTTCTGGGGTAATAAAGGATAATGAAAGTCCAGGAGGTTTAAATTGCCTTGCAGATCCCTGCATCGAAACCTTTGATGAAACAGGATTTAGCTTTCACTTCACAAAAAAAAGCCTATTGATAATCCTTTCTCAAGGTCCCTTTTCTCTCCAGACTGATGTGTAGTTTTCTGGAGGGGTGGGAGGATGCTTTATTGCCTGAAAGGTGACTTGTTTTCAGATGTGTCTGTGCTGCAGCTGACACTGGGATACCCATAAAAACTACACCTAGCATGAATAAATATCCCACTGGATATTATGTAGCATCCTACATCCCAAAGTATGATTTATTGAGCACATGATTTGAGGAGAAAAGTGCAGAGGTGTATTAAGGACAAGATGGTGGGATGCAAGTAATATGCACTAGTATGTTTTTTTGTTTTTTTTTGGTGAAGAGTCACTGCCGGTCAGCGTCATTTTGCTGCTTGGGCTCACCATTGATCTTCTGTTTGCTCTAAGCATCAGCGAAACAGTGTAAAGCCTCGCAGATCGACAGAGCAGCTTCCAGTTTAAGAACATGTAAAGTGTGACTGCTTTCCTGCTTCACTTCCCCTGCCTGCAGCACCGATGACAAATTCAGCTGGGAGCTGGGCCAGAATGAGCTGCATAACCACAGCTGACCTGTCCTCTATGGCAGAGAAAAACGCAGATGAAAGACATCATCATTCATTTCTCGGCGCAGCTATGAATCAATGCTTGTCCCTGCTTGTTAAATATAGTCAAAATAGCTCTGTTTACTTTCTGGTGGGAGGTTCTGGCTTTTCATACAATAATTATCGCCCACTGTCAGCAAGGGAGAAAGTATTCTCGAGGTGAAAAGGATTGGCATTTTCTGCAGTTTCTCAGGCTCTTTTTTTTTTTTTTGTTCCTGATCGGTTAGATTTTATATGAACCACGGCAGGAGATGCAAATTGTGGATAAAATATTCACTCTGTTGTGGAAGCATATAAAGAATTGATCACAATGGCAAGGACATACCATATGTAGAGTATTTAAAATGATTGCTGCCTGCCTTGGCTTGATGGTGGGTGCTTAAAGTCACGACTATTACAGAGAGGGGTGGAAAAGGAGCTTTACAGTTATGTGTATATTGAGTTTATATTGGCACGAGCAACCTCAGTGGGTCTACAGCGCTATTTAAAAAGATTCCAGCACAGGGTGTTTAACGTCTTGGGGCGCATCAACTATAACCTGTTACAGATCATAAAAAGTCGACATTTTTAAACAAAGTTATCATCGAAGGCCTTCAGGACTTGCGGATTGTCTATTGTAAAGCAAATTGTTTGCCAGTTTAGCACAGCTCAGCTCTGTGTGAGTCATGTTTCATTTCACTGGTCCACTGTGTTCCCTTCACTTACTTTAAGTCAGTATGACCTTCTGAAGGGAAAAAAAAAAAGATCTTACCCACCCCTGAGCTACACTAGCGACTCAGGTTATCGCCACACTGTATCCGGTTCATATTCTGCCAAATGTGTTCTGACAAATCACTGGGAGATCGGAAATATTTTTAGCCTTGGGTTTAGGGGAGGTTGGTTGTTCTGTTATCTTAGTCTGGAGTCAGGAACTCACGCTTGATTTATGGAAAATTTTAAAACCAGTAAACATAGTCCCAACTCTTCCTTTAATCCTATCATCACGTTAAAACAACTGAATAAATTACGGTTAAAGTTGTTACTGCTGTGCCTTTTAGGCTGCAATTTTTGGCTTTTATTTATTTTTTTTAGTTTAGTGCTACCAAGTCCTTGCCACAAATCAGGCAGTTATTTTAAGCCTTCAATGGCTCGCTTATGCTGGAGTAAAAATAGGGCCGCAACAGCACCGTAAGTAATTAAGGTGAGTTTTCAGTGTATGCAGATGGTCACAGATTTGTGATCACAAACAGATTGCATGTAAGTCGACCTTAGTCAGTCCTTAAACTGATAGCAGACAAAGTCTATCTCACTGCCATTTTATTGCTGTCGTGATGCACCAAAGTTGCATTGTGCAGTGTTCCCACACCTGGTTCCTGTCTTCAAAGCAACCTTTTCAAAGACCAGCTCACAAGTTCGCTGCACACCCTCGCAGTCATTTTTTAGGCGGTCGGCCTGAAACTGTGTTCTATAGTCTCACTGTAGTGTTAATGAATGGCAAAAATGAACATTTATTTCAATGGTCACCAAGAACTACATGTACAGGGTCATGAGAAAGCATTTCCTCCCTTCCCGATTTCTTTACATGTTTTAAACTGTAGAACAAATGTTAATATTAGTCAAAGATAATCCAAGGAAAGAAAAACCACAGTTTGGAGTGATGAGTTCATCATATAAGGTAAAAAAAAAAAAAAAGGGGGGGGGGGGGGGGGAAAAAAAAAAAAAAAAAAAAAAAAAAGGGGGGGGGGGGGGGGGGAGAAACAAAGAAGAAAGAAAGCTATCCAAACCTCCTGGCAGGTAATTACCCCTTTCGTTGAATTATGAATTAATTGTGGTTGACCAAATTTTTTGAAACATCCTATCTTTCCTCGATCAAGGTTCTGGCATCCATGGAAGAGTTCCCAGGTGAACAAATAGAAAGGCTTGACTGACATTTGTCCAAAAAGACTGACAAGACAAAAGCTGAACTTTTTGGAAGAATAAACACTGATTCTGATTTTTGGCTTAATTACCATGAATTCTGCTTTCTATCAAAACGTCCTGAATGAGAATTTCCAGCCATCAGTTCATATCCTGAAGCTCAAGCTTACTTGAAATATGGAGCAGGACAATGATCCGAAACACACAAACAAGTCCAGCTCTGAATGTTTCACCAAAACAAAATGAAGCTTTTAGGGTAGCGTAGTCAAAGTCTGGACTTTGACTACGATTTGACAGATTGAAAAGCGTTGGCGTGACCTCAAACAGGCTGTTCATTCTTCAAAACCCTCCAATGTGGCTGAATTAAAGAAATTCTGCAGAGACGAGTGATTGCAGTTTAAATGTTTCATTGCTGTTCTTGCTGCCAAGGTTGGCACAACCAGTTATTAGGTGTAGAGGGCAGTTACTTTCTTATATTAAATAGCTTGTTTTCCTTAAGAAATGAAATTAGCATTTTAAAAACTGCATTTTCTATTAACTCGGGTTACATTTGTCAAATATTAAAATCTGATGATCTGAAACATGTAAATGTTACCAGTATGTCAAATGGGTAAAGACTTTTTTGCTACTCTGTATAAAATTTGATACATAAAAAATAAAATGTGTTACATGTTCCCTCGTTCAGCTGTTGATTGGTGGGGGATCATGATTTCTATTCATGCCTCCTCGATGTGCTTCTGGTGATAATTAGAAAATGTTATCACGACAACAAACCAAACTAGTGAACTTCACTACCAGTAAACAAGCTTTTTTTTTCCTCCTTGTTTTCACAATCAGCAGCGCTCTTTCTGTGTTTACACACACATCGAATGTAACATGTAGCAGAGCCTTCTGTGGGGCTTTTCCACAGCCAGCGTTGGAAACATGGGAAATCAGTAACTGCGGTAAAGGAAAATGAGCCAATCTGAACGAGAACGAGAGACAGTTTGCTGCACTTGATAAGCAAATGCACTCAGGAATACATGACAAACATCAGAAACGGCTAACAGCCAGGGACAAATCTTTCTCCTGGGTTTTCATTTTTAATGTGTCAAAAGCAGAAGCTTCATTTTCCTCACGAAGTACCAAAAGTTCTCAGCTGTTCTCACCCTCATTATTTTGAAATCACCAGATTGCATCATTGTCCCTGGAATAAATAATAAACCTGACTAGAGATGTCCTCAGTTTTCCTCATTTGACATTCTGGATAATTATTTTGAGACACATTACAGACGTCTTTTTTCCTGGGACACTTGGGATTCTGGTAATATGATTTTTTAAAAGACTAGACAGAAGAATCTGCTGCTCGTGTTTATGCCAATTATTTATAGATTTAAAGCTGACAGATTCAATTAACTTGAGTACCAAAAACCATCCTCTCCTGCAATTGAGCTATTTTCAGCTTCAGACGATAAAAATTCATTCATAACTAAATACAAACACTTAGATGTTGTTGACTAAACCGCTCTCAAACAACAAGTGCGTTTCATTTTTGCACATAATAAAGTTAAGAGCAGAATCCTCTCCGTGTGCCGTAACTGAACACAACAGACGTCAACAGAATACAAATCAGGGCGTATTTGATGCTGGAGAACTAAAACCTCTGGGTTTATGATGTTTTTGATCAGCGGTAAGACTGTAAACCTACTTAAACTTAAATATACTTTTATTTATTTTTTATATAGAAACACATACTGTGAGTAACGTGCGTCTGCCACCCACCACATCCTTTATAGCTTGAACTTATTTCCCTAGATGGGGAAAGTTTTTGACACACAATACTTGACAAAGAATATAAACAATCTAATGAAACGAGAAGAACGGCGTGTGTGTCGCTCGTTATGTAGTGATGAACACGCCTGGACGTTATTTGCAGGTGTTGCCGTCATCTGGCTGTGGAAGCGCAGGCTTATTTGTGGCTCCTAGACTTTCTAAAAGTACAATAGAGGTTGAGCCTTCAATTCTCCAGCTACAAGGCTTCCTATACCCACTCTACTAAAGTTTTAAAAGTATAGTCAGGGCTGGATCAGGATGACCCGTAAGCCTTTGCTATGCTGCTGTAGGCTCAGGTTGCTTGGGGACTTAAGATGATGCATTGAGCACTTCTTTACCCCGCTCTTTCCACACCTGATGCTTTTTCTTTTGTTTTGTTTTGTTCTTTCTGCATGTTATTAACTTCCCGAGATTAACGTTAACTCTCATGCAGCTTGTGTTTTGTCCTGTTTGTTGTTTTGTGGTCTCTGTGCTCTTCTTTTCCCTTCTCTTTCCCCTAAACCTTCAACCACCTGCACCCCAAAGTCAGCCTGTGTCTGATAGAGGTCTCTTCCTGTCAAAAGGGAGATCTTCCTTACAGGTATCACCAAGAGCTTCCTCATAGGATATCATTTAGCTGATCGTTTAGCTTTTCACTTACAAACTTATATAAATAAGACTGAATTGAATACATCTGAGCCAATCATAGCACACCTGCATCACTCCAAAGTTCTCATTGTCTTGGTTCGGGGTAGAATGGCTGCTCTATAATAGAAGGTTAAAAAAATATCCTAATAAATGAGTTGTAATGGTACCAAGCCCCTGCAGTGCAGGAAAAGGGAATATTCTACCTCCCACAGCTACTAGAACTACGGAGAAGTTCCTGCGGTCCGAAGTTGACTATAAATGATATATATGGGATCCTCATTACCTTCGGAAAAACATCCATCCACAAGTCCAAGTTTGGCTCAAGGGCTTCAGAAATCCCCGTCTTTCCCATCCACTCCGACATATTTATTTATTTTCCAAAAATCTGTGATCTGTACATTACCTCCTGGTGAATATGCACCGGTGCCATCATGCAATGATGGAGAATGGAGGATTCATGTACAGTAAAAAGGAGTAATCGTGCCATAGACAGTGTCTTAGATATGCATCCTCGAGTAGATGACTGTTACTAACTATACCAATAAATCAGCTCTCACCAGTGCCTCTCTGGCCCCCAGTCAAAGAGCCTGCTCCATAAATCTCATTATCACATATGCAAGAATTCTCAGCGGGCACTGTGACAGTAATCATACATAAGAACAAGTGCTAGTAGTCTAGTCATGAGCAGATGTCCACAGTTTAAACATGCACATAAGAAAAAGGATGAATCAACTCTTTCTGTGCTCATATTTATTCTCTGGGGTTTCGTTTATCTTATTTTATCTTATTTCACTTTTTGTTTTGTTTATGTGCAAAATTATGATCCTGTCTGTTTGAGTGTAGGTTTTTTCCCTTTATTATTTCATATTTCCAATATATTCCTGTGTTTTTGATTTAGTTGAAAAGTTAAAAGATTTGATAGCTGAATTAGATTGATGGTAAAGAATCTGTAGGCAGTATAGAATGCAGAAAAAGGGGTTTATGAGATTATTGTCAGGGTGTATGTGTGCCAGATAAAGCAACAAAAATAGCTTAAACCGTGGGAGGTTCAAGTCTTCATACCAAACTTCAGCTTCAGCAGCTGATTTATAGCTCCAAGTGATTTATTTTTCTTAAGCTGAGTAAATGACAGCTGAGGAATAAATGGCCACATAATATACATTTCCAGCATGGATCATAACCGTGAACGAGATTACCTTTTTTGCCATTACAATTCTTTATTTTAAACAATCGATGTACAGTGTGATCTATTTGAATTGTGGGGGATTTTTGGGAGCATAGTTGCCAATATTGATTTTAAGCAGTGTTAGCGTTTCTTTTTAGTCACTATAATTGGCCATTGAAAATATCAGCCACAGCTGACTGGAACGTGAAATAGCAGAAAATCAATTGTAAGTAAACAGATTTCCCTGGCAGAGTCGCACTCTGTCTGACCTCAGCAGGATTTATGATTAGACATGTTTTTACGCAGAAAGTGACTTCTTTTCGCTCAGGACACATCCTTCAGCTCTGTCGGCATTCATCAAACAACTTCAGGCCTTCACCTGTATTTACTCTCCTCTTAAACCGAATGAAGAAGAAATGAAAAGTGGAAATGAAAAGTTTGACAAGTCGAGCTAAATGCAAATGTTTTTGTTGTTGTTCCCAAAAAGAGAGTGATCCATCATGCAACTGAGTTTTCCTCCAGAAAAAAAAGTTTTTTCTTCTTCTTTTCTTTTAATTCATCCATCTACTATCACGCCTTAGGGTTCTGCACATTGGTGTATTTGTGGCTGCATGTGTGCATGTTTCTGGGTGCCCAGCAAACCATAACTCTCTTTTCTGGCGCATTAATCCATCACAGGCGAACAATATGGATATGGATATGGAAGTGGAATTTGACTGCAGAATTTAATAGCTGCGTAGAAGATTTTTCCCCCCCTCGTATTTTTAGCCCGTATGCATTTACCGGTATGAAAGATTACTTTCGTTTCTTTATAAAATATTCAACAGTACTTTAGTAACTTTATAATACTTTACTGTGATATGAATGCGCCATAGAGGGAAAACTGTGTGTATATGGGAAGCACATTCAAACGCAGAGCAGCTCTCGGAGCAGCATGTAACTGATGCCAGCCATTAACCTCCGTAGGTTAAAAGGACATTAGCAAAGAACACTGTATCATTACTGTATTAAGGCGACGCAAAGTTTGACATCACATCGAATTAGCCCGGCCCGCTACGTTGTAACAGTGCCCTGACTAAGAAAATAAAAGTGAAGGTGTCATTGGAGGTGATAACATGAAGTTGGGGAATGTGAATAGCGTTTATTTAAGATAATAAATAGCAATAATAGTTTGGAACAGCTAATAAATACCTTTTTAATTTGCTTCTATTATGGGAGTTTTCCTTTTAAGCTCAACAGAACTCATAAAGAATCGAACCCAAATTAATAAAACCAGACACCTGCAGATGCATCTGCTTCCACTGATGACTTGGCTCAAGCCTTCATACGACAAATTACATAACAAATTATTGCTCCAAATTATGCAGCACTTCGATGTGAGCCAAAGGCGACCAAACAGTGAAGAGCCGTTTTATTTATATCAAATAATAATATTTTGATGGATTTATTTGAATCCAGATTAATGTCGTGCACTACAGGGCAGCATTTTTAATTAAGCGATATCACCCTGAAATATCCCCAGCTGATTACCTGTGATTACGAACAAGAGTGTCTTTCTATTAGAAGCTTTCTGGGATTATATGTTTATATATGTTAAAAAAAAATAGGCATTTATCTAAATATGAAGTCTTAAAGTTATTGCTTTGTTCTGTTAGCAAATTACAGTCATTGTTCTTTTATCACCTAATAAATCAGTGAATCAAAAAGATTCTTTTTTTTGCATTTTATTTGGTGAATATGAAATAATCCTGTTATAAAAATGGAAAATAATGACAGGTTTTAGCAAGAAAGGTACAATTTTGCACATTAAAAAACAACAACAACCAAAAAGTGTTGCGTGGTAACACATTTTTTAATGTGTGTCTCACTTTAACCTACAAATGAGCCAAACTTTGAGCTTTGACTTTTGTTTTAGCAGCATGACGTTTGTATCGATGGGCATAGCTGACTTGCTGTTTCAAGGTTGCACTTGATGGTGATTGGAAAAGCTCGTCGGAGCACCAAACTCATCTCAGGTCTAGCTTCACATGCCTTTTGACTCTGGCTGGAGTTATAAAATGCTTGAGAGGAAAAGATTTCCCCGTCTGACTCTAAGGACAAGGCCACTGCTTCACTGAATGGCTCTTTACTTTGTTCCCGTCCCTCGTGACCTCTGGTTGCAATTGCAAAGTGAAATGATGATATTTTAAAAGTGCTTAAACTACTGGGTGCAGAGGCACCGTCAAAAGCACAGGATTACCCGCAGAGGCAGGACAGAATCTTTAAATGGTTTTGGCATTTCATTTGATGACACTTAGATGGGCAGAAGTGTTTTCTGCTAACAGTGACTTTGATAGCGTGCGGTTGCGTCTTCGAATTGTACCTTGTGTCTGGTTGATGATAGATTCTGTCTCGAGTGTGCCTTTTTTTTTAGGTTTGTTTTCTCACTGTGATAGACAGCGAGGCATTGACACAGAAGAAAGTAGATGCACTGGAACAAACAACAGCACAGAGCACTTTAATCCAAAAGTGGCTTGTCATGGGCTTTATGAGCTTCAGAGAGACAATAAAGCTGTTGTCTATTCTGGACTTAAACGATGTCCCTGTGTCATGTGGGGATGCAATAAAAGCACATCTTTTTCTCTGCAGGTGGAGTCTCCTCTGGCAGTGGATGCAGTATTAGGAGAGGCGGCATTCTCGGTCACAGATGACAAGGTTTCCATCACAGAGCTGCGTGTTCACGCCATTTCAGGCCTGACCCTGTCACTGCAGCCCAGCCCCGGCAACAGCCACACCATGGTGGCCAAGGCAACAGGAATCCAGACACTCGCTGCTCCCAAACAGGTACAGACACGAGTTATCACACAGTGCAGAGTCATTGTGCATTTTTAAACTGCTTTACTGTTAGGTTTAAAATCAAGCCGCAACCTCAGATGAGCCAAAAACGGCAGATTCTCAAAGGGGAAGGAATTCCCAGAGTTCACAGTAAAATTCCCAACTTTACTTCAACTCTTCATCTAGTTCTACAGCCTTACAGAGGTTTCACCTCTTTAAATTGTATCAAGGTCTGCAGTTGTGTCTGAGACTTACGCTGCTTTGAGAGAAAGGCGTGCTCGGTGTCACCTCTACTAATTTGAGTCACCGAACTCGACTTCTCAAGTGCATTTCTAGGGTTGTTAGAGTTTTGCTTTACTGCTGGTTTATTGTGGTTAATTTATTAGAAGCTAATCTAAAAAGGTGTTTCACTCCTGCCGAGTGAAATTCTTCTACCTTCTTTTGTATGTTATGCAACACTAATTAACAGTTATCTACAAATCCCCAAATCCTATAACAACTTTAAGCTGTGATTTAAAAAAAGTAAAAAATCCCCCACAAAAAAAAGAAGAAATGCCACAATGATGCTGAAGTAAACAATGCCAAGTCTTTTCCATTTCACTGAAAAATTCATCCTAATTGGAGGCTGGCTGAAAAATGACCCTCGCTGCAGATGTTTGGTGTTGTTGGTCTTGTGGTATACGCAATTTCCTGGATCATTTCTAATTCAGAGCTTACAAAAACAAACAAAATACCAACACACTTGTACAAGTCAGCATGTCCACATGCAGTCCAATTAAACTGGCATGGCAACAGGACTGTGCTCAATTTTAAAATCTGTGTTTTAGGTACATATTAACTGATCTGAAAAAACAAGATAGTACACACTCTTATTTAAGGTCTGAATATAATACCAAAACCATTTGAGTATTCCCATTACCAGCAGCTTAATTCAGTAGCTCAGTAGGAGCCTGGATTATGTGCTACTGACTAACACCTAGCTCTTACCATTTTCCTTATTTATGCATCCAGTCTGGTGATATTAAGTTTACTTGTAAATATCATCAACTTACTGCATTTAGACATGAAGACATGCACAACATAACCTGCTGAAGTTCAAACCGAGCATCAGAAAAGGGAAGAAAGGTGATTTAAGGGCTGTTTATCTGTTGGGATTTTCCACCCAACCGTCTCTGGTGTTTGCAGAGAATGGTCTAAAAAAGAGAAAATATTCAGTGAACAGCAGTTCTCTGGGTGACAATACTTTCATTTTCACCAAAGCTCAGAGGAGAATAGCGAGACTGCTTCAAGCTGATAGGAATGCAACAGTAATTTAAATAGCTAGTAGTTACAACCGAGGTATTCTAAAGAGCATCTCTGAATGCACAACGCTTTGAACCTTGAAGCCGGGGTACAGCAGCAGAAAACTACAGCAGGTGCCACTCCTGTCAGCTAAGAGCAGGAAACTGAGGCTACGATTCACAAGACTCAACAAAATTGGACAACAGACGATTAGAAAAGCATTTCCTGGTCTGATAAAAGTCAACTTTCAGACCTTGCCATCTGCGACGTTCAGATGGCAGGGTCAGAATTTGGCATAGGCAACACGAAACCATGGATCTGTTCTGCCTTGTATCAACAGTTCAGGCTGGTGATGTTGGCATAATGCTCTGAGGCATATTTTCTTGCCACACTTTGGACCCTTTAGTGCCAATCTAGCATCTTTTAAACAGCACAGCCTTTCTAAATATTGTTGCCGACCATGTTCATGTCTTTATGACCACAATCTGTCCGTCTTCTGATGGCTGTCACCAGCCATGTCACAAAGTTCACATCATCTCAAACTAATTTCTTGGACATTTCAGTGAATTCACTGTATTCAAATATATGGAAGCCTGCTTACGCCAAAAAAAAAAAGTATCCATAACTTGAACTTTCAAGTTATTTTCTCGAAATTTCGACTTATTAACTCGAAATTTTGAGAACAGTGACTCGAAATTTTGAGTTAGCTCTGCCAATTAGTAATCTACGTGAATGACGTCATTTTCTTTTTACCCAGAAGGATATGGCGCAGAGGAATGCACGCTCAAAACTGGATCGCAACAAATTGGCGCTTTCGAGAGTACGTTTGCTGATTGTAACGCCATGTGATTCAGCTAATAACAAAAGGATTTCATCAGTTGTGAAGCCACGCTGAAAATACTCAGCAATTTGTGCATTCATGACTGGCCGTAATACTGGTAGCTTAGCTGTAGCATTTGTAGCTGAGGGCTTCAGCTTCCGGGCAACAAGGAAATGACGTAATTCACGTAGATTACTGATTGGCAGCACTAACTCGAAAATTTTCTCCAAATTTTGAGTTAATAAGTCAAAACTTTGAGAAAATAACTCGAAAAATTGAGTTATGGATATTTTTTATTTATTTATTTATTTTTTTGAAATGGCGGAAACGAGCTTCCATACAAATAGCCTCCACAGTCACCAGATCTCAATCAAACGCTGTCAGTCAAGCATCTTTGGGATATGGTGAAATAGGAGAGTCACATCATGGATGTGCAGCAAACAACTACGGCAACTGTGTGGTGCTATCATGTCAATGTGGATCATCTACACCATGAAGAATTTAAAAAACAGGAGTCTAATCCAGGACAACTGAGGTGCACTTTATAAAATGTCCAATGAGTGGACAGCAGTCAGGAGGTACTAGTTTGATTTTTGAACAAAATGTCGCCAGTTTGATGCAGGTTTAACACGCAACATAGACAACAAAACCATTTCTATGCTAGATTTTTTAAACTGAACCCAGCATTGTTAGCAAGGGCACCATGTGAGGGCAGCTGCAGAGAACTAATAAGTATCTTTGGTCCCATTATATTACAAAACTGCATATTAGCCAAGCCTGGCAAAACACTTCTGATACGTCCAAATACATTTCCCAAAATGGGTTTTATTGCTCAAGTGAAAAGCACGAAGATGTCTGTGTAAGAGGGGGAAAGTCTTTGCCACTGTTTCTTCACACGGGAGCAAGAGTCTCTGCAATTCTCAGCTAAGAATTAATTGGCAGCCCTGCTTCACCTCGGGAGAAATGTGTGTATGTGTGCGTCTGACTCGTTTTCCCGCTTTGCCCTTTCTCTGGCCTGCAAGTTGCTAAAAACGCAACGACAACCACATCAGGCATCAGTGAGAGAGAAGCGAGCATTAAATTCCAATTCTTCTTGCTTTCCGCTTCTTGGCCACCTTGAAATTTAATTATTGTAATGTATTGTCCTAAGTGCTCTCCAAGGCCGGGCCATAAAAGGCAGCCAATTCCTCTGCCGGCAAACCTCTCAGAGGACTACTGGAGCTATTTCAAGCCATTTGATTCCGTTTCACAGGAAAACTTACTAAATGTCCTCTATTACTCCAGAAATGAATGAAACACATAAACTATGTATGGAGCGAGTTGGACAATCAAGGTCTTTTTGCATTATTCTGTTCCACATGACAAAGTTCAATCCTCTTTGAACTGAAAGACTTCAGCGTTTAAGGGATCTTTGTAAACCACTCCTGTTGTTGCTGTTGTTGCTGCGTAGCGAAAAAGTACACATCGCACTTCTGCAACCTTAAATTGATGCAAATGTCACGGAATAATATTTGCACTGCTTATGCATATTTTATAATCCAAGCTGTTCATGTTGCGTTTACATCCATATATATATATTTCTAGATGCCACAAAATAAAAACTTGAGAAAGTTACTTTACTATCATCCATATTGGTAGCTTTAATTCATATCGTGTTGTTCAGATGAAAGAGTTTTGCTTATTATTGCTATGCCCACATGTCAGTTCTGAGAAAACACAGAAACACCGTTAAAATTCTTTCTCCACTAAAGTGATGAGTGTAGTTATTCTCCTAGCTGTTACAATCAAGGGCAAAGGCATCCATGAAAAGGAGAACTGAGGTTGAACAGAGGACATGAATTTTTGACAGTGGAGTGTTTTTTCAAATAAAACATGGCAAGCTGCTCACTTACTTTCATCTCAGAAATTCATGAAAAAAGTAATTCTAAAACAGCTGGGTGATCATCTGCAGAGGAATGGTTTATTTGAGGAGTTTCAGTCAGGGTTTAGAGTGCAGCACAGCACAGAAACAGCACCAGTGAAAGTTATGAATGATCTTCTTATGACCTCTGACTATGGACTCACCTCTATGATCATTTTGCTAGATCTCAGTGCAGCGTTGACCACAATATTTTACTACAGAGATTAGAACATAACTTTGGTTTTAAATGAATAATAAATAAACTGCACCGGTTTGAATTGTTTGTATCTAATAGACTTCAGTTTGTTCATGTAAATGGGAAATCTCCATGACTAACATCAAAGTTAGTCATGGAGTTCCACAGGGTTCTGTGCTGAGACCAATACTTTTTACATTATAATTGCATCGCTTAGGCAATACTATTAGAAAACGCTAATAGTACTGCATTGCATATTGCAGATGATACCCAGCTTTATTTATTCATGAAGCCAGATGATACAAATAAGCTAGTTAAACTACAGGCATGTCTTAAAGACATAAAGACTTGGATGACCTCTAATTTCCTGCTTCTAAATTCAGACAAAACTGAGGTTATCGCAGCGGTCCCCAACCTTTTTTTGCGCCACGGACCGGTTTAATATCAGACAATATTTTCACGGACCGGCCTTTAAGGTGTCGCGGATAAATACAACAAAATAAAATGATACCACCAAGACAAAAACTGTGGTATTTTGTAAATATAATAATAAACACGAATTCACTGTGTAATTGTGTAATTTTATTAGCAGCGTCGTCCTGAAATGCGTCAACAGAATTGAGAGTAACATCCTCCTCTCTGCCCCTTAATGCTCTCTGGTCACTATGGTAACATGTAAGTATCTCTTTCAAAATAAGACGCACAACTACAACGCGGGAAAAGACCCAGGGAAACGGAGTTAATGATTAAAAACCCTGAAAACCATAAATTTCACACTGGAGCTTCAACTCTAGTGGTCCCCAACCGGGCTGCTAGGTTATTGTACTTGACCATCTTATAAAGATGGTGTCTAGCCCAATACTTTGTCTTGATAGCATTATCGTGTCGTCCAGTAGCTATGTGAAGAGTCATTTTTGACCATAATATGTCCTTCAGAAAGGAAATGATACAAATATGTAGGACTTTCATTTACACAATATCTCTTTGGATTAGCAACATCCTGTCTCAAATTTTGTCTCAAAATCCTGTCTTGAATAATCAGGCCCCATCTTACCTTAAAGACTCCACAGTATCACCCCAATAGTGTACTTTGCTGTCAGACTGCTTTTGCTTTTGGTTCTTAGAGTTCCCTAAAGTAGAATTGGAGGCATATATTACACAAATATTAGTTTACACAGTTTAAGTTTATGTCTGAGCCACTAAGGACTGCATGATGAATTTTTAAAGGTGAATAATGTTAATGAAAATGTAGACAGGTAGAATGACACCCGAATAGCACATTAAAGAACCCTAAACCAATCTGTTAGAGGCTTGGACCAAACATAGGGTTGATATTTCCCTACTTGATTCCCTCCATTCTTTCAAACCAAAAACATCTTTTTTCCTTCTGTGCATTTGTTCTGCACCCACAAACAAAATCTTCCCTCTCTGTCAGTTTTTCCTAATGGTTGGTTCCTGATGTTTAGGCAAGCTGTGAACAAAAGGGACTGTCAGATGCATCCTTGATTACACGGACACCAATGTTGTGGTTTATTCTGCAGCAGATGAATGTTGTCAGGTAACTGCCGTGTTGGCAGTGGCACCCGGGCTTTTTATCCAATTTCTCTATAGGGGAGAGCAGACAGTGAAGAGTGATAGAAAATACAAAAATAAAACCAACACAAGAAGCAAACACAAAGAGACGGACTCATCATTTGCAGCGCACACCACTGCTGTTTGCGCCTCATCTGTCTGTGCTGCCGAACGAACCTGCGTTGTAGCCTTCAGGACAACACAGTCATTTCTCTGCCACCCCTTCCTCCTCTGTGCTCGCAAGTGGTTCGCTTGTGTGCACATCAGAGGCAGGCCGTTTTGTGTGCATGTCGAGGCTTGTACTGAGCAAGGGGCACTGCGGATGCTCACGAATGCTCTGGAGATTTAGGAATTAGAGCAAGTCCAGGACTTCAAAGGCTCAGTTGGGAACAGGCATTCAAATCACGATCAATGCCGTGAAATAACAGGAACCGAACTGTTTAAATATTCTTTGGTGAGGAATGAACATCTACAGAATGGGTTATTGTTTTATCAAAATTATACCTTTGCTTCACCTTGGCCATCAGTCGTCTCTCATCTTGATAAGCGTTGTTATTAACCCATAAATAAAGGGTCATCCTGCTATTACTCATAATAGTATTTAACAAATGCAAGCTTTCGAGCACATACTGTACTTCACACAAAATAAATGGATTTTCTGTATTTGGTAAAACTAACACATAGCATCATCATTATCTTACATTTATTTCTGCTTGAGATTTACAAAAATCTTTTTGCTTTGTTTTTTCAGTGGATCTATTACGTCCATTCCCAACGTTTTGTTTACGTGTCGGACTTTAATATTCAAAATAAACCTTGTTTATTTCACACTGGGTGTTGGTGCAGCTCCTCAATCCGTCCACTGCCTGTAACAAGCTGTTATATAGAGAAGCTTGTTTCCACTGCTAAATATATAAATAAGTACATTTATATTTTGAGGGACATTTTGAGATAATAAAAGTTTGACTTGGCTCTGCTGGGCAGAAATGTGCTTCCACAGTTTTAGCTCGTCTCCCATTAAGGATGCTGTCTTCTGATTGGCTGAGTGGGGTACTGTGCTGACAGTTGATGACTAATATGACCATATTAGGGATAACTGTTCTGAGTTGAAAATTTGTGTTTAGAACAGTCTGAAATCTGTCGAATGGCTACAAGTGGGGACATAAACTGACCTCAACATTTGAACTTGGGGTGTATTTAATATAAGCATCCATCATTGCTTAGTGTGTATAGATATTACCCAAAAGAAGGAAAAACACAGTACGTGTAACAATAACCATAGCTGTTTCTTGATTTGTAAAGTAAGTGCAGCTTGTTTATTGATTTTGGTGCAGTTTTTTATGTTCTTCACTTACTTTCTCCTGACATATTCATGGCGTTGAAATAATTAGAATAACTGTTCTTTGTTTTTCTCATGAACCACAAGTCAAATTACATTCTCAATGGGAAAAAAAATCTTGATTTCAGATTTTTTTTTGTAGTCGGGGCATTTGATGCATTTTCAGAAGTGACATTTTGATACTGAAACAAGAAAAAGTTAATTTCTAGAAATTTAAAATGCATTTCTCTGTTTTTCTCTGACAGGAGGCCAGCTTGTCTGTCTGGATGCTTTTTAGTGACAACACAGCCGCCACTCTGACTTACTTTGATCCCAAAGACTACAACCTCAATGCCTCCACATTGGATGACAAAGTTGTGTCAGTAACCCAGGAGCCTCAGCAACGCTGGCCTGTGGTGGTGGCAGAAGGAGAAGGATCTGGCGAGATGGTGCGTGTGGAGATGACCATCTGTGAGGCCTGCCAGAAGACCAAACGCAAAAGCGTCATCGCATCTGCTGCAGTTTATGTCAAGGTCCGCTTTGGCCCCGAGGAGGACTCTGAGGAAGAGGCGACCACGGAGGGGGAGATTGAGCTGGCACCCGTCACCAGGCGTCCAATCGTCGATCCGAACATTAGTGGACGAATTTATGAGACATCTAACGAGCAGCCTGCCAGTGTTCCCATTGATTACACCAATTTACCTACTATGAGTATCCAAGAGGAACCAACTGAGGGTGAAGAAGAGGAGGAGGAAGACTTTGTGCATTCGCCTCGCAACATGACTGACCTTGAGATTGGCATGTACGCTTTACTGGGAGTCTTCTGCCTGGCCATTTTAGTCTTTCTCATCAACTGCATTGTCTTTGTGCTTAAATACCGCCATAAGCGGATCCCACCTGAGGGTCAGGCCAACATGGATCACTCCCACCACTGGGTGTTCCTGGGAAACGGCCAGCCGCTGAGGGCCCAGTGTGATCTGTCACCACAGCAAGTGGAAAGTCCCACTAACCCTCTGGAGGGCGTACAGACTTGTTGCCACGGGGACCACCACAGCAGTGGCAGTTCCCAGACTAGCGTTCAAAGCCAGGTACACGGAAGGGGCGACGGCAGCTCTGGGGGCTCTACAAAGGAGAACGGCGAGGATGCCAGTTCCCCCACCTCTAAGCGCAAGCGAGTCAAGTTCACCACTTTTACCACCCTTCCCACAGAGGAGCTGCCCTATAACTCCATCCCGATAGCAGATGAAGAGGACATTCAGTGGGTTTGCCAGGATATGGGCTTTCAAGACCCAGAGGAACTGCACGATTACATGCGCAGAATAAAAGAAATAGCCTGAGATACGAGGTGCAGCGTCGAGCCCCACTCTCGGCTTTCTAAGAAGAACGTTCCTTTCTATTTTTCTCTTTTACACCTAAGTGAAAGATAATTTTTTCACAGACTAAAAGGTCAACTGTTGTTTTGGTTAGTTTCTTTTAGTTTGCACAGTGCTGTAATCTCATACACGCTCACACAGAGGAGGACGCGAGGAAGCCAAAGACCTGACCAGAGGATCTCGATTGCTAGAGAAATCTGTAAATCTTGGCTTTTGCAAACCTGTTTCACTGGGAAGCCGAGCCATGGGCGACGAGAGAGCTGCTGAGGCTCTCTTATTTTCAGGATCTGTATTATATAAATACAGGCCATTTACCATTTCAATGAAAGCCTGATACGGACAGGTGTATGGTACCGGTCGTGGCTCGGTGGGACTCTGCAGTACTGTACCTATTCCAAACAAAGAGGCCTTTGATGAGCAAATAACTGTCAAAGACTCTCATGAAAGCTATGTTTAAAAAAAAAATCAAATTTTTTCTTTTGTTTTTTTGTTTTTCGCCAAAGTAGGAAAAGCGTTCTTTTAACGGCAAAACGTTCTTCATAGTTGTCGTTGGTGCGGCACACTCATGATTTGTACTCATGTTCATTCCTTACATTTTTCTACATTTCATAGGTAGTCAAAAGCAGTGCCCTACTACTACTAGTCCTCATGGTCCTGAAAAAATCTTAATGCCTTATAATAAAAAAAATGGTCACAGTTCACTCGTATATCAGCGCGGACACCCTGTTTTCTCACGACGGCTAGAGCCAGTGTAGTAAGAGCTACTATGTAAAATACTACGACTGCTCTCCAGCATGAGGAATAAATACAAGGAGCTTGTGCATTGCGAGGATCTCTAACAGTCTTTGCATGGAAGGGGATCTTGAGGCACAATCAGCAACTTTTTTTCCAAATTTGTAAATGTTTATATTGTAATTATATAATCATTCATACACATAACTAAACTGAATATGTTATCATGCATTACACGCATGCCATGCCATTCCAGGCCAGGCCAGGCTTACATACATGCAGACATTCCTCTCTAGTATATGTATATATTGCATCGAGCTGGAGCCAGTTCCAGCTCGAACATTCGACAAGCTGCTTACTCCAAGGTATACGAGTGGAAGCTGGTTGAAGTCTTGAATATTTTATAGTCTTGTGGTGGGCTGAAGGTTCCCCTCGGTAATGTTACAACAGAACTGTAGATTTTTAATAAATGGTATCACATCTGACTGTTGAACGAGGGGATTTGCTATGCATCAGACTTGTAATAGATTCTAATCTTTTGATGATTTACTTCCCTTCCCCAAGTTTGGCTGGCCCTCCAGCCTTTTGGAAAAATAATAAAAAGAAGAACTTCTAATGGAAACATTCTCACTGAGCACAAGATCCTCTAAACTCTGCAGGAAACGCCATCCATCCTTAAAGAAGGTTACGGAATAAATCATTGATTCTCTTCCATCATTTAAGTCATGACCATCTCATGCTGTCACACTGTTTTCAGACACACCTTTATGTGGGCCCTGTTTCGATTCTCTATTCCGGTGAACTTGTGTGTAGAGGTCACAAATTTACTTCAAATATGAACGGTCCCGGAGCGTAGTAGCTTTTGCGGGGAAAATGCTAAATGTGCTTCTGTTACTCCAGCTGTGAGGATGATATGGGTGCGGGTGTGAGATCATGTAAATGTACCTCAGGCTTTACTGACAAATCAAAGCGGTTGAAATCAACACAGCCTAAGTGTTGTTGTGCAGAAGTGTTAATTGCTGTCTTTTAAATGTTTACTGACGTGGCTTTCAGGTAAGCTCAAGCAGAAAAAATGAAAGCTCTGGAGAGTTAAGCGTAAAATATCTGAAGACTGAAAACGTCGCCAGGCAGACAGATGCATAGTAACCGGGAGCAGGGCTGATAGTATTTTTAATTACACTTGCCCTGTTAGCTTGTCTGCTTTATAGTACTTAGAGAGAATAACTAGAGACGACTTTAAAGGTTGATGTTATTCCAGCTCTGATCTCACATAAAATAAGTTCTTTTCAGGACTAATGAGACAAGCAGACTTAAAAAATGGCTTTCCATGTAACTCTGCTTAACTTCTGTAGTGTGCATCTAAGGGCTTGGAGTTTTCTTTTGTGTTAACTGTCTAATTTGGATCCTGCAAATAAGCAAACAAATGTGACATGCTTCTTTTTGTGGCTCTATTTGTCACTCAAAATGTATTTTGTTGCCATTTTACCGCCTTTAAGACCCTGGAAAGGGTCTGGGTAAAGACCCAATCCAGAATTCCTCTAACTGTGGCAGCTGTTATGCAAATACCAGCTTCTTCAGATGAAAAAATAGAATTAAAGACATACTTTATCTGTACTTTAAAAATTTCACTGATTGACAATCTGAAGACACGGTCACTCGTAGCAAATACAAAAGCTGTTACTTTATTTCCCATTGGAAAACCACATGTTTCAACACTCAGTGTGACTACCTATCAGCAGCTGGATTAATCCTTTCAAGGGGCCAGTTCACCGCAAAATAAATACAAAGACATATTTTAAAATATATGGTATGTGGTATTTCCAGGTATAGAGGTATCAGCAGGAGTATTGTTCTCCTTCTCTTGAATATAATGAAACCAGATGGCTCTTGTCTTGAGGCGCTCAAGGTTGTTAAAACCTCAACAGCAATGTCTGTTTCAGAAATCCTGAACCAGTTCCTTGAAAAAACCTCTACAAACCTCGCTTGGAGCGATTTCTTCTTTAAACTGTTTTCTTTCTACTGTCTGCAAACACTAAAAACGAAGCGTGCAGCTTGTTAACATTGCAGCTCAGCTGTAAATGAAGGCTTGACGCTATTTATGTTGTTTACATGATGTCACTCTGTCACTAGGGTGTGCATCGTGTCATGGGTAGATTGATGCTTTCTCCTGCACTTTGTTATGGTTGGAGGGTGTAGTTGGGTGGAGAGAAAATAGTTCCTGCTGTACATGTAAGTGCGCACCACAAGGTTTGTGGATCGCTTTGTGTAATCAGGTCATGATCTATGTGATGAGAGCTTTTTTTTTTTCTATGAAACTGGGAAAATCCCAAAAAAATGACATGATTAAATATCACTACAACCCAGAGGTTTAGTTTAGGGTGAACTGTCCCTTTAATTCTTGTCTGAAAGTGGGCGTGAGATTATTTCTCATCACTAAACTGTACTTTTCCATATATTACTTGTATATAGACCCACAGCTGATCTACATAAATCCTGGATTGGGACTTTAAGGGTTTGATTTGCTGCATGCCCTCTCTGTGTTCCATGTGGTTGAAAAGAATAATGACCAATTCTGGTTTTAATAATTTTTAAATCTGTGTTATCGGCTACAAACGAGACGACGGTCCAAGCCCGACCTCCTTCAGCTACGACATCGACATGTTTTCCTGTGAACTAGAGAGAAAAATCAGTTTGAGTTTTGACTTCAAATGACGGTCTCTCAGGATGAATGTAGAATTCCTAACTAAGCCTGGTTCTTTTGTGATTAGTGTTAACCTGGTTAGTCTGATCTGGTGACTTTACAGATTAAGTGTCTAATAGCAGCTTCGGTTTTCACACGTTTCTTCCCCTCCTCGCTGACGTACTCACAGTATTTAATACGTTATTTTTATTATGATTTTTACATCCTCCAGTCCCTTCCTGCTTTGGCAAAGTGTAGATATTGCTCATTTTGTATCTTCTTCAAGCTGCTAATAGAAACTTAGACTGCTTATAACATGTAAATGAAGATTTTGAATTGTATCCCCACCCTCACCCCCGCCCATGGTGAAATGTGCACAACGTGCACGGCTCGGTTGGCTGTGCCAAGTAACCACCACACTGACTATAATATTGTAATGTACAGAGCACTGTTAAATTTCCTGTATTCTCTTGAAAGCAAACCCTTGTATTTTCCCGTTATATGTAAAGTACTAAAGAAAATGCAATACACAAATGGCAGTGTCGTCTTTACTTTGCTTTCCATTGTTAACACGAGTGGGAATTTTTTCATCATCTTGCATGTTTTTGGCACGATGTGTGCTCCGTGTCAGCGTGAGTTATGTCAAGAATTCAGCCTCAGTAGCTTCATTTATGAAGGGACGCTCTGACCTTGAAGGATTTTGGCTCATTGGGTGCCTAATATCTCACAGGGGGACCTGATTTATACAGCATGTGAAAGTAATGGTGTTACGCACTTTTTTTGGAAGTTATTATTTGTTTATGCCGATTTAAGATTCAAACCTCTTTTTATCTTACGGGTAACAGATCCATTCAAGGGCAAGGATGTGGAGACAAAAGACGAGGTTAATTTAAAGCGACTGCTCTTTTCTTTGCGGTTTTTGTATTTTAATGATGCATCGTCTCCTAGTGCGCATCTGCCCGTGTGTCCCTGATAGAGAGTCCAGCTTATACTTGAAGGTTATATATCAGTGCTTTTCACCCTGCCCTCAGCTGTGTGCATCTCCCGCAGCAGCAAGAAGCTTCTGCAGAGGTGGGTATAGAAACCTACTGTAGTGTGTTTCGTCTCATCCAGCGGCTCCCATCCATTAAAATCCATACTTGGAGGTGTTTACTCAAAGTCTGGAGTGTTTACTCCTTTAGTTCACTTCACTTGGGCAGCTGAGATCAAAGCCCTTTGAACTCAGGTGAGACGCAGGTCGTTAGAGAGCAGTAAGTGGGGTTTTGGAACTTGGGATATGGATGCTGACTTCGGATCGTTGGAAGCAAACGAATGCACGATACAGCGGAATACGTTCCACACTAAATGGATCTTTATATATCTGAGTCATACCAAATATTTTCAGCTGCTACTGCTGATCAAATATGAGTCAGTTGTGTCTGGTTCTGGGTTTTCTTTTAGGTGTAGGTGTGAAAAATGTATGTAGAGAGAAAACTGTGTATCAAAGTATGCCGATTCAAATGGTTCATTAGCTGGATTTTATGAGCTCTTATGCATCCAAAGCTTAAATTGTCCTCGTATGCGTTTCATTTTAGGATCAGCTTTAACATCTCTGAAGGACTTTTATTACAAATAAACTGTGTTTACATTGATCTGATTCACACAGCACAAACATTTGTCACATCAGTGATGCCACAATAATAAAACGACGGGTCGTGTTTATCGTCATCTCATTTGCACCTTCTCCAGATTCTCATAACAGATTCAAAGGAACCTCTTACAAAGCATAAATACATTTTTAAGGAGAAAACGCAGCCCACTCTCGGAGGTGCTGCCACACTGAATCCATTTGCGTCTATGAGCCTGAGTGCCTGAGGCGTCTGGGCTCTGGTGAGCAGTGGCCTCTCTGCAGCTGTCAGCAGCTTCTATAATCGTCCACCATACAGTGCGGGACAATATGTGCGTTAACTTGCTGTATCTCATCTTTTGGTGATTGAAATCTATTATGTGTTTATAATAAAAATAGCATGAAGTACTATTAATACACATCTGACGCACCCCAGACATGGAAAATGTGACAAAGCAAGAAAATAAATCTGCTTTTCACTTAACTAACAGAAAGCTTTACCCGAGAGTCCTGTGGAAAAATGAGCATACCCACGATTCAGTACCTTCTAGAACCACACTTAGCAATAACATCAAGTAATTGTTTTCTGTATGACTTTATTAGTCTCTAATGTTGTTGTGGACGAACTTTGGCGAACTTTGCTTTATAATGTTACTGCAGCTCATGCATTTATATATAACCCTCCACAGATTTTCAATCGGGTTGAGGTCTGGAGTCCCATGGCTGAGGAACAAGCCCAAATCATCGCCACACCACCACCATGCTTCACAGTTGGCACAATACAAGTGCATTATTCTTGCAGTTTTGCAAATCTTTAGCCATGCTGCCATGTTCTTTTTAGAAAGAAGAGGCTTTCTTCATACAAGCCACACTTATTCCGGCTTTTTCTAACAGACCGTCGTGAACTTTAACATTTAACATGCTAACTGAGGGCTTAGGTGTAGCTCTACATGGTCTGACCGTGGGGTGAATTTGTTAGAACATCCACAGCTGAAAAGATTATGGCACCTTGTTAACACACACCTGAATGCTTCAGAGCAGCAACCTGTCAACATTTTTATTTTATAGAGGTGCTCATGCTTACTCATGATCACCTGATCGGGTGCATTTGATCAGTGGCTCTATTTACGCTCTTAATTCCCAGGGAAGCAGGAAGGGTGTGCTTTTTTGCAGGCTTGCATAGAGTCCTGTGAAAACTCTTGTTCACATGACTGTATATAGCAATGATGCTCAAATAAATCATTGCCAAAGTTTCAAATCATCAGTGTATGTACAAATAATCCCTGTGAGGCCTTCCGGCTGCTCAGTTTTGGATTTGTATGATTTCACCGAGAGCCAGTTTCCCCAACATGGTCATGTTGGGCACACAGCTCTGGCTGTGAGCACACAAGCTCCACCGATTGGTTGCTCAAATCTTTTGCCTGCACTCAGAAGAAAGCTGGGTGAGAGGGAGAAGGTTAAATCAGACCGAGGATGAAATAAGGGGCTGCAGGAAGGCTCAAGATGAAATAAATAAGAATTATTTTGAAGCATGACTCATGAAAAGCTACTTTAGTCCAAGAATACAAATACGGAGCTGGAAATGAACAGAGCACGTCCACTTTAAATAGCATCATATTGTTGATGATGAACTAACTCCTCAGCCTTTTTTAACAAACTGCAACAGTTTTGTAATATTCTTCTTTTTCACTGCCAGCAAATTGTTTTATACAACACATGAAGTGATCGTAAGAATTACTTCCTATTTTTCACCATGATGGTGACGGATTGTTGCAGCATTAAACGTCAGTAAATCATGTTCTTGGGGTTAAATAACACATCCCCTCTATTTATTTATTTATTACTGAGTCAGTCAGACATAAGTACTTAATGCCAGGTAAGTACACTATTTGCTGTTTTTGAGTAAAATTGGACAAAAAACTGTCATCGTTACCTCTAGGAAAAATAAAGCTACATATTTTGTGACTGAGAGCTGTAGGTAAGCAGGAAATGATATTATTCATGTGTGTTTTTACTATTTTTTTTCAGAATTTACAGTCAGTCAGGAGAAATATGGCAGCACAGTCTCTCAAAATATCTTTGCACATACATGCGTTTTCAGATTTCAGCTTTAAGTAATGAGTTTAATGACGTGCACTTCAGACTAATAAACAATCTCCATAGTGAGGATGTCTACAGTTTCACTTCCTGCATTAACAGTCTGGATGCAGCTTTCAAATGGTCCGGCCATACTTACAGGCTATGGTATGATATAATGCTAATATATGGAAAAATGTACAGCGCACATTTATGCCATTTTGTCATCCGATTCTCTGCTGGAAATCTAATTTAGCAAAATTACGCACTTGATGCACAAAGAGTACAAGTGCACCTCTGGCAATAACAGGACTTCTTTGTCTAACTTATTATTTTTCTGATGTGGCACGACTGGCGTTTCAGCAGTCGAGTAAATTTAGCTCAGTGGTAATTTGGTTCAGCGTGGAGTGCAGAGTTGACTCAAAGTGAAATCAATCAGCAGCCCCGCTGTGACTCTACCAGCCATTTATGCCTTATCTAACCTGTAATAAAGGTTCAGTTCTGCACTGGGGGTGCCAGAGTACCAGAATTCACACCAGACCTCTAAGGAGGAATCCCACTGCCGAAGAAAAATGTATGATATCCGCAGTGCACTAATGCAGCACTTAAATACTTTGACTTTGGTTTAATTACAGTTATTTTCTTTATATTTTACAGATAGATTGATGGGAGGAAAAGGGGGGGAAATGTGAATTTCTGTAGCTGGTGTTGCAGCTATATTTGTGGCCCAGTTTTTGTGTTTTGTAATGGCTTTGTTATTTTCTTGCTGTGGATAACAGACCAGTCATAGACACTATGATCTCATGTCAAGATATTTCCAGAGTGGCTAGAATGAAACCTGACAGCAGAAATATCGTTAACTATATAAACCATCAACGGCAAATGTCAGATTTTGGTGTCAGTCCTTCCGAATCAAAGACACGGGCTTCTTTCTAGACAATTTTCAAAGAGGTTCAGCAACCATACAGGGAGAAATCCATCACAGGAGAGGCGGAGATAATAACTTCACACTGACAGCTGCCTCTATAGACTAGAAATACAATGCTGAGACAAGACATGTTGCATTTTACATAATAGGCGAGCGCCACAACTCATTATGTAACTGGTGAAACTATTGATGTGGCTTTGCTGTTCCTCGTCTCCTCTGGAGAGATGACAGTAAAACATCACAACCTGAAATGGACCCGAGAGAACATTTTTATTCCCTTCAATTATAACTCCTTTTGTGCAATATACAATGCAAGTTAATGGAAGTTGTGTGTCTGGTGCTTTTTAATGTTTCCGCTACTCTCAACTAGCTCCTTTTGGAAAAAAACAACCGTTTTCTTATTAGTGGATCATGTTTGGTAGCCAGTTCTCATGAAGTGGTATAAGACAGATCAAAGTGCTGCAAGATTTGTGGACTGACCAGTTCAAAGCACATTGGTGCAATTATCCCACAACAGTAAAAGACAAATATGAAAATGCAGAAGAACTAACGGATACGTGATTTCCTGTTTTCTTTCCTGACATTTCCCAAATGTCTGCACCGTCAAAATGATAAAATATTTTAGTTTATATTGATAAACAGTGATCATACCATTAGTGATAGAAAGTTCACGAGGATTAATTTGCATCTGTAGAGCTCTGTGCAAATGTCTCGAGCGACACCTTGTTTGTGTTTTGCTATTTTGCTGTACGATTTTACGAAGCTACGTTTATTCTAACACAGTGTGAACTATGTTAAGAAAGCTTTCTTGTAATTTCTTTAAGTAGTCTTCTTGAAGGACATTCAAAGCTTATCTGTGGATCTTTGCTGCCTTTTGTTCCATTCTCTGTCAAGATTATCCCAAACTACTTCGATGTTGTTGAGGTCCAGGCTCTGGGGAGGCTACTCCATGACTGATAGGGTTCCATTGTGTGTTTTTCTATCCGAGTATGCTTTGACTGCTCTGGCAGTGTGTTTTGAATCATCGTTCTTGTCACAGAACAGGTGTGGGTGTGTTGGGCCCAAATGCAGGACTCGTGAGACAGCATATAAACTCAAAAGAGCAGCTTTAATCTGGAATTCTCTTTCAAAGTAACACAATACAAAACCAGGCAGAGCTGGAGCCAGAAAAGCAAAAACTTAGAGACAAAGGGAAACCACACAACAAGGGAGCATATAGAGGGAGCATATAGCACGAGGGAGGACATGACAAAAAACTGGGGGAAACTGAGGGCTAAAGTACACAAATGAGGCAGTAAGGAAGCAGGGAAACAACCGGTGAAATCAAGACAGGTGAACAGAATCTAACTAATGATACAAACAGATACACAACTATACACAACGCACATGAGAAAAGAGACGAACACACATTTTTGTTATTACCATTTTTATTATTACAAGACATGATTTAGAGTATAGACCTGTCTGGTGGATGGTTGTGGCTATTGATGAAGTAGCCACATCCATTAAATACATGTATGTGTTACATACATGTATTTGATGGTTGCAGCTTGCTAGCCAAGCATTCTAAAGTATAGTGATAACCAGTGTTGATCAAGTTAATTAGTAACTGATTACTTCTCCAAAAAAGTAATCCTATTACTTAAAAAAAAAAAAAGCAATAGACCTTTCAGTCCAATTCTATTTTTTCTGCATAATCCATCATATAAAATTGAATCTAATGAAAAGGTTTCTCTTTAAAACTTGTTTTATTAGTTTTTAATCTTTTAACTTTATGCACATTGCATCAAACAAAAATTAATTATCATGCAACTGTCTTTGACTTAAAGAAGTTTGTTTCACATTTAAACCGATTTTCTACATATTCGAGCATATAAAATAAAATAATTAAAGTGTGTTTACACTCACTTTTTCAAATAGATGCAAGTAAAACAGCAGAAAATAAATAAAATCAAAAAATTCAGCAGCACTAAGTCCTGTTGCTCTTAAATCTATCTTCACCTGTTTAGCAGGAGTGGAGCAGGTGGAGGTTTGCCCGGTGCAGCAGCGGTCATGTCAGTGGGAGGATCCGGGGTTTCTCTGTGAATTTCACATTCCCGTGGCAGTGTGCTAAATTGCTTGCTCAGAAGTTTAGGGTTTTTTTTGCTGTTACAGTATTGCGTTACTCCCCATCTCTGGTGACAACTCAGCCTTTTATGCTCTCATCCAAACGTAGTCACTTCTGGCTCCAATAAACCAATGTGACATGTTGAGGTTTCAAGAAATGTAGATTTTAGAGAACTATAACTGCGGCCACCATTCTGGAAGCACTAATGATTTCCACGTCCTTCCCATATTTGTCATATTTACTGAAGACCTTGAAATTGATCAAATCAAACTCTGCACTCTTCCATCCATCCCTGTGTACTTAAAACCACAATTAGATATTTCGTGCAGCTTTGACACAGACATATTGCACTTTAGGTAACAGACATAATTCACAGCTTTAAGTACTGTGAAATCATTAGCTGCTGTGAAGCAAGTGTGTCCTCCCACTACTTAACTTGCAGAACTCCAGCATGCATTACCTTTTTTTTCTTAATCTGAGGGATTGGCTCTGCAGACTGAGCGCACCTTCCAGCTTCCAGCTTCCTGGTCTTTTTGTTTTTTTTAATTCCTCTGTCTGGGTGTTTGTTTGTTTCTTTGTCTTTTGGGGATTGTTTTGTTTCATAAGGGGGGGTCGTTTTTGCTACCAAGGACGACAAAACCATTTTTCATAACGCTGGGCAAGACGGCTTTTAAAACTTTTATTGAGGCTCAAGGTATGCCTTTGTAAGCATGTCATGTCTTCAGCCTTGGTTATTAAAAGCTTAGTAAATTGAGGGGATTGCAAGCTCACCTATGGGAAGAGTTTCAAGGCTTTCTTGTGTGTGGAATCATATATGCTCTTAAAGATTTAAAAATCATAAAGACAAACACTACAGCTGTTATAGATCTGGTTTTCATTCAAGCGACTTTATTACTTTTACTGAAATTGCAAAGCAGGCTTGGAGACCTCAACTATACGGCACACAAAACAAGCATTTATATTCTATTTATTTTAATGAAATACCAAATTAAATATTTAATTATTCTTTCACAAACACAAATTGTCATTTTTTTTGTTTTTTTTGTCTGGAATCATAACTTAGATGACAAGGTTCAGTTATTATTTGCTGGAGCTTGCATGCACAACAATAACAGTGTTGACAGCTCATACCATCACATCCTGACATACATCCTGAGTCACTCAGTTTCAGGGCATTTCTCAGTGACCAGTAGCGCACACTGATTGTTCAAGCGTATGTGTGAGGAAGTCTGTTGGGCTCCTCGTACGTTTTTAGAAAACAACAGTCAGTGCGCAATAAGATCTCACTGATACCTGATATAATCTGCACTTGTGTATTTAGACTGTTGCTCACTGCTATGTTAGCAGACACTCTGAGCAAATGCCACCCCAAAACACCTTCTAGGCATCATCCCTGCGGTGACCTAACCTCAGGGATGATGCTCTTTTCCAGTTGCAAAAGGGCTAACACATTCTGCTGGAAAATGAGAATCGTATTTAGACATTTATATATGTGACATTTAATAACGGTAGGGGAAATAATTATTTGAGCTCCTGCTGAATTTATAAGCTGACTTCCAAAGAAATGAACAATCTCTAATTTTTATGGAAGTTTTATTTTAATGGCGAGAGACAGAATCAATCAAAAACCCAGAAAAAACACATTACATTAAAGTTATAAATTGATTTGGATATCATTGAATGAAATAAGTAATTCTGGTTCCCACAGATGGCCGTGTGCCCATGCTGCAGTCAATCACTAAAATCAATAAATTACACACATTCCCTGTCCACAGAATCAATGTAATCATTCTAACCTCTCCACCACCACGGAAAAGACCGAAGAGCTCGCAAAGGACGTCAGGGACAGGACTGTCAACCTGCACAAGACCATCAGCGAGAAGCTTGGTGAGAAGGTGCCATTCCCTGATGCTGTTTAGCAAGAAATGAAAGAAAAATTAAATGACCATCAATTGCCCTCCATCTGGACCTCATGTGCTGAAACCACATGGAAAGATCTTAATCTTAATCTTAATGGTCTGAAGAAAGTTGGGATCACAGTCACCAAAAACACCATTGGTAACACACTACGCATAAAGGACTGAAATCTTGCAACATCCATATGGTCTCTCTGTCCAAGAAGGCACATGTACAGAACCACTGTTTGCCAAAGAACACCATCCCCACAGTTAAGCATGGAGGTAGAAGCATTATGCTTTAGGGCTGTTATGCCAGGGCAAGAAAAGAGCATCTAAATAAGAGGCAAGAAGTCAGCGAGTGGCCTAGCTAATCTTCAGACCTTAGTCCTGTAGAAAATAAGTGGAGGGAGCAAACCTAAGGAATATACAGTGTCTTTTAGTGATGGGTCGGTCGCGAATGAAATGGCTCTTAGAGCCGGCTCTTTGAAGTGAACGATGCGAGCCGGCTGTGGGTTGTTGTTTTTTTTTTTTCTCCTGCCCTCTCTTTCACTTTTTTCCGGTTCACGCTGCAAGTCACCCTTGTGTTTGCACTGAGCAGAGACGGCAAACAGAGCATTGCGTTTGCGCCCCTTCCCCCTCTGCTCAGCGCTGAGGGGGCGGGGCAACAGCAGTAGCACACAACAAGAGCAGGAGGGAGAGGGAAAGAAAGAGAGCCGGGCGCAACAACAAGAGACAACACCGTCACATTGGAAAGGTTCTGTCACGGTCTGGCTGGCAGACCGTGGGGATGTGAGGAATGAG